>NC_035440.2:140964100-141219720 GCF_002127325.2 Helianthus annuus
CGTACTTTGACAAGTTTCACACTGCTCCTCCTGGTCTTGTTGACTTTCCAGTCAGTAACCTCGACGGGTTGTTCTGTAAATCGGAGGGCGTCATCAATATGCACTTCATCCGCACGGATGATCATGTTTTCTTGTGTTGGACTCTTCTTTAGGTTGGACACATGAAATGTATCATGTACTCCATTAAGTTCTTCCGGTAACTCTAACTTGTACGCCACGGTACCAATTCTCTCCAAGATTCTGAATGGTCCGATGTATCGTGGATTCAGCTTCCCACGCTTTCCGAATCTGGCTACGCCCTTCCATGGTGAGACTTTTAACAACACCTTGTCTCCCACCTCGAATTCTAAGGGTTTTCGTTTTTTATCAGCGTAACTCTTCTGTCGATCTCGAGTCGCCTTAATGCGCTCTCGGATCTGCGCAATCTTGTCGGTTGTCTCTTGTACTAGTTCAGGACCAACCATACGCTTGTCACCGGCGTCTGCCCAACATAGGGGCGATCGGCACTTGCGGCCATACAGAGCTTCGAACGGCGCGGCCTTTATGCTTGTATGATAACTGTTATTGTAGGAAAACTCAACCAAGGGTAGGTGAGTATCCCAGCTGCCGCCTAGATCCATGACACATGCGCGAAGCATATCTTCCAATGTTTGTATAGTCCGTTCGCTCTGGCCGTCTGTCTGAGGGTGAAATGCCGTGCTTAGATCTAGTTGAGATCCAAAGGCTTCCTGAAATGATTGCCAGATCCTTGAGACAAAGCGTCCATCTCTGTCTGAAATAATAGAAATAGGCACTCCATGACGTGTCACAATTTCTTTCAGGTATATTTCAGCAAGCTTTCCAGTGCTATCCTTCTCACGGATTGGTAGGAAATGCGCAGACTTCGTCAATCGATCAACTATTACCCATATCATATCGTGCCCTCTTGGGGTCCTGGGTAACTTTGTTATGAAGTCCATCGAGATTTGCTCCCACTTCCACATGGGAATCTCTGGTTGTTGTAGTAGGCCAGACGGTTTCTGATATTCAGCCTTAACCTTAGCACACGTTAGGCATTTACCAACATAAACAGCAATGTCGCTCTTGTGTCTCGGCCACCAATAGTATTCTTTTAAGTCTTGATACATCTTGTCCGATCCGGGATGGATCGAGTATCTTGACTTGTGCGCTTCATCAAGGATGACTTCTCGTAGGCCACCATAGAGCGGAACCCAAATACGCTTTTTAAAGTATAAGGCTCCCTCTTCATTTGGCGCCATGTACTTCAATGCACCTCGGAGGTATTCAGCTTTGCGGTTTTCCGCCTTAAGGGCTTCTTGGTGTGCGTCACGAATACGTGAAGTGAGGTTCGTTCGAATAGTCATTTGCCTTTCCAGGATGGTATATTCCTAGTATATTCCTGGGTTTTCTGCGTTGTCTGCGTTTTGCAGTGTAAGCACTGTGTCGCGCAGGAACTCACGGTACGCGCTTAAACTTGAAAAATAACGTTTTTAAGCGTTTTAATTTATTTTTCAACACGAACCTGATTAAAATAAAATTTTAATCATAACAGAATATTTGTGGGATTAAATATTATCCGGGCGGCCACCAACGTTCGTTTCGCAGTTTTGTCGTAATTAGTTCTGCACTTAAAGTGTGTTTCGGGTGCCTTTTAGTGCGTGTTTTAGCTTTCGTAACGACCATAAATTAAACCCTGATATGTACTCTTGGGTTTTAATGTACCTTTGTCGTAGGACCTACACCTAGGCCTCAATTCTAATGTCTGACTGCTTTCTGCAGTTTTGTTGACACATTGTGTCTTACCGGTGAGTTTACTAATATTTCTGACGCAACGCTCTCGTTTTTGCATAAAGCAATATTTTGTAGTATACAACGTGCATGAATTCACTTGCTTAGCATCTAATTAGTCAATGTTGACATTTAAGCACATAATTGCAGTCATTAAATAATAATCAAAGTGTACGGAAGTTACCGGTTTTGTGCCAGTTGTCACAGCTATCACTCATCAATTCTCTTTTCCAACTTCAATACTTGAGAATTGTTTGCAAAATCGAAATCAACGTCTAGCAGATTATCATGCGGTATCGCAAGGCCTCTACTTGAAGAACCAGGTTGTGCTTGGGCGAGTGGAGGTGTGCCAAAAAGATCTTGTGAAGAATAATATGGTTGATGTGGAGGTGGTGATGGTGGAAACAGAGGAGATGGTTGTCGTTGTGGAGTAGTGTCACACCCCAAAATCCACCCGCGGAGTACTACCGCTTGGAGGCGTGACTGACCAGGATCCAGCCACCAATCATACTGAACAAGCATATAAATAGTTATAAAAGTTTAACCAATGCGATTGGTGTTTCAAACAAACAATGTTTAAGTTGCAAGCGGAAGCATAAGTCTCAAAATAAACATAAGTTCAAAGGTTTTCAAAGTTTAACAAGGTACGCAGCGATCCGTGTCCCACAACGACTCTCCTCCATGCAAGCTCCAGCTGAGTACCTTATGGTCCTGCAAAGCATGTAGTAACGAGTCAACAACTAGTTGAGTGAGTTCACAGTGGGTGTTCGTTTTAGTTGTTTCGAAAACAGTTTCCTTTATCTGGCATCCTGCCGTGGGGGTTACCCCATAGTTTAAAAACGTGACTTGTTCATTCCCAGTTACTCCGGCACTCCAGCCGTGGGGGCTACCCCATGTTAGTTATCAGGCATTTCGGCCGTGGGGCTACCCCATGCGTACACTAGACTCGTTACCATATCGACTGCTGACTGTAGTCATGTTTATGTGCCCTGAAAACATCAATGTCTATCATCATTGACGTGCCCCAGATCCATTAGTTCACGCCCGCCTCTGCGGCACGGTGTGAGGTTTGTCAGACCTAAATAGCGCTATCTAACTAATGACCCGCTCGCCATTGGCCCGGCGATTAGTCGATACAAAAAGGAGGGACTTCGTGATAGAGTTTTAGTCTAGTACGTGTTATCCGTCCATCCGGACGAGGAATCACATTCCTGAACCACTGCCGTCCTACCCAAGGAGGACGAGGAACCCACGTTCCTTAACCCCGTTCCCAACCCAGGGAATCCCATGCTTTGTAGAGGGTGTGAACTCACCTTGGTTTGCTCGGTAGTAACACAGAAAGGTCAATCAATTGCAGGTAATCAATTAGGTCCTATCACAGATATTTTTCGTATCAGATTCAAGCCACAGTGCACGTATGTTCAACACGTATTGTACACAGGTAATAATCATGGCAACACGTTTAACATTAACAGTTCGCAGTTAACAGTCAAACACAACCCAAAGTCTAAGTGTGAGGCCCTAACCGTTGGGCTCGTAATAACAGGCCCAAAACAACGCATTAAACAGTTAACACAGAAGTCCACTAGGCCGGCCCATTAACTAAGGCCCGTAACTAAGCAAGCCCACTAAGTGTGGTCTCGAGTCGCAACCGGACTCGCAAACATGGTTTCGAGTCATGCTGTTTGTGTTGATCATAGGTGGTTGCGAGTCGCAACCTATGTCGCAACCACGGTTTCGGCTCGTCATGCTAAGGTCTCGAGTCGCAACGGGACTCGCAACCTGTGGTCTCGGCTTGTCATGCTATGGTTGCGAGTCGCAACCAGGTGTTCTCGACTCGCAATTGGTGTCGCAACGTGGAGGTTTCGAGTCGCAACCAGGGGTTCCGACTCCCCAACAGCTGCTGATTCTGCACAGTTGTACTATCCAATAGAATTTGAATGTCATGCAACACAAATATTGTACTATCCACTAAAACATGTTTTGTTGTCTAACAATTCATGAAATCAGATCAAACAAGCAGAATTCAAACATTCAAGGCACATTCAAGTTGTTCTTCATGTTCTTCAAACATTCAAACACATATTCACCATGTTCAACCTTGTTTAAGCAAAAATCATGGACTATAACTCACTAATATGCACCCTATTATAACAAGCATATTCATTTAATGGTTTCAATCCTCACACATGCAAACCGATTTCAGAAATTCCCTTATTCAAACACTATCATGAACACAACCTTCTAGCATAAACAAGTCATTCGGATTTAAACCCATACAAAGCCGATTATAACATTTCATCATCTCACAATATCATTATTTGACAACAAACAACTATTTTCTATCTAGCAAACATCTTTATCATAGATAGACAATCATCAAGCCAACACATATTATCATTCAACCTCATTACACATCAACAACAAACCGAAATACAATATGAGTCACTAACCGGTTAAGAGGTAGGAAAGGTGAACTCTAATGTCGATTTCCAAGCTTGAACCGAAGATCCTAGTGCCAACCGATTGGATCCGAGAATGGGGGAGTGTGCTTGTGTTCTTAGGGTTTTAGTGAGAGGGAAAGTATGAGAGTGTGGGTGTGTAGTCCAAGGAAATGGTGAGTGTGGTCATGAGTGTAGTATTTATACTAGTTCTTCATGATCCACCCTAAAGGGCTACCAAAACCGGTTAGAGGAGGTCACGGCCCAAAGGCCCAAATCGGTCACTATTCACTCGAGACCTCATGGTCTCGAGTCGGGTCCTTGTCGTCTCGAGTTGGGTTCTCGGTTCACGTAATATACATACATATATACCATACGTACAAGCAAGCACATAGTCACATAAAATGTTCACTTATGTTATTACATTAACAAGTTACTAGTCACGAAATGTTTCAAGCAAGTTACATCAAGATACAAGATAGTTTAAAATTTCGAGTTGTCACATCATCCCCAAGTTGAAAGAAATTTCGTCCCGAAATTTAATGGCACTCACTGAGGAAGCTAGTTAAGTTGCAAGGTTTTCCCGGTTATCCTGGGGTGTCACATCCACCCCCCGTTGATCTGGAATTTCGTCCCGAAATTCCGTAGCTTCAGCCCTCAGTAGTGGTCGTACCATTTGCAAACAGTTGGGGATACTTTTGTTTCATCCGGTCTTCGCGCTCCCAGGTGAACTCTGGGCCACGACGTGAGTTCCAACGAACTCGAACGAGAGGTATTCTAGTGCTCTTGAGGACCTTAACATCCCGGTCCGTGATTTCGACTGGTTCCTCGACGAATTTCAACTGTTCGTCGATCGTAAGTTCCTTCAGAGGAACTACGTGGGTCTCATCTGACAGACACTTCTTCAGATTTGACACATGGAAAACGTTGTGAACTGCACCGAGTTCCGCTGGTAAGTTCAGTCTGTAGGCCACCTTGCCTATTTTCTCAATGATTTCAAAAGGTCCAACGTATCGTGGGTTGAGTTTGCCTCGTTTACCAAAACGAACCACACCCTTCCAGGGTGAAACTTTGAGTAATACCCGCTCCCCAACCTGGAGCTCAAGTGGTTTCCTGCCCTTATCGGCGTAGGCCTTCTGACGGTCACGAGCGGCCGCCATGTTGTCGTATTTGAGCAATCCGCTCAGTAGTGTCTACCACATGTTCTGGACCAGTGATTTGACTATCCCCCACCTCTGCCCAACAGAGGGTGATCGGCATTTACGTCCGTACAATGCCTCGAAACGGAGCAGCTTTAATGTTGGTGGGTAGCTATTATTATACGAGAATTCCACAAGTGGCAGATGCCTTTCCCAGCTATTGCCAAAGTCGATTACACATGCACGAAGCATGTCTTCTAAGGTCTGAATAGTGCGCTCGGACTGCCCGTCCGTCTGTGGGTGATACGCTGTGCTCATATCTAGACGTGAGCCAAAGACTTGTGCATTGCCTGCCACAGTTCCGAAGTAAAACGTGCATCTCGATCAGAGATGATAGAGTGGGCACCCCGTGCCTCGAAACAACTTCCTTGAGGTATATTTCCGCTAAAGTGGAGAATTATCCGTCTCCTTAATTGCCAGAAAGTGTGCGGATTTTGTGAGTCGATCCACGATCACCCAGATAGTATCGTTTCCGCGCTGTGATCTAGGTAGGCAGTAACGAAATCCATGGAAATTGCTCCCATTTCCATTGTGGTATCTCTGGTTGTTGCAGTAGGCCTGAGGGTTTCTGATATTCCGTCTTGACTCGCGCACAAGTCAAACACTTGCTGACGTAAGTTGCTATGTGGGCCTTCATGCTAGGCCACCAATACGTAGTTTTAATATCGTGGTACATCTTGTCCGAACCAGGGTGTACCGAGTAGCGAGATTTGTGTGCTTCATCCATCACAAGTTCCGTAAGTCGCCATAGAGTGGGACCCAAATGCGTCCTGTTACGTAGTAAGCACCGTCTTCCTTCTGTTCTAAGCGTTGCCTTGACCCGCGTAGGGCTTCGGCTCTAACGTTTTCTGGTTTCAGTGCTTCTATCTGAGCAGCTCGTATTTGCGAAGGTAGACTAGAATGGATCGTGAGTTGTAAAGCTCTTACGCGCTTAGGCGCAGTTCCTTTCACTGAGGGCGTCAGCCACAACATTGGCCTTGCCCGGGTGATACCTGATGGAGCACTCAGTCATTTAGCAGCTCGACCCATCGTCGTTGCCGCATATTCAGTTCCTTCTGCTTGAATATGTGCTCTAGGCTCCTGTGGTCGGTGTAGATGGCGCACTTGGTTCCGTACAGGTAATGCCGCCATAACTTAAGTGCGAAAACAACAGCTCCCAGCTCTAAATCATGCGTAGTGTAGTTCTTCTCGTGAACTTTGAGTTGTCGTGAGGCGTAAGCTATGACCTTATCTCGTTGCATCAATACACAACCAAGACCTTGAATTGATGCATCACAATAAACCACAAAATCTTCTGTGCCCTCTGGCAGTGAAAGGATAGGTGCACTACAAAGTCTATCCTTTAGATGCTGAAAAGCTAACTCTTGCGCATTTCCCCAATGATAGACAACGCCTTTCTGCGTTAGTAGGTGAGAGGCTGTGCGATCTTAGAAAAATCCTTAATGAATCTCCTGTAGTAACCTGCCAATCCCAAGAATTGGCGAATTTCCTTTGGTGTGCGAGGCGCAGGCCAGTTCTTAATAGAGTCCACTTTGGATGGATCAACGTGAATCCCATCCTTGTTCACCACATGCCCTAGGAAATGGACTTCACGAAGCCAGAAGTCGCATTTCGAAAATTTGCGTAAAGCTGTTCTGTTCGAAGGAGTTCCAAAATAAGTCGTAGATGCTGTTCGTGCTCCTCTTTGCTCTTAGAATAGATCAGGATGTCGTCGATGAAGACTATAACAACTTGTCCAGGTAAGGCTTGCACACTCGGTTCATCAAATCCATGAAAACTGCGGGTGCGTTCGTCAGCCCAAACGGCATGACCAAAAACTCATAGTGCCCATATCGAGTTCTAAAGGCTGTCTTAGAGACATCCTCTTCCGAACTCTCAGCTGGTGATATCCCGATCTCAGATCGATCTTTGAATAGTAGCTCGACCCCTGCAACTGGTCGAACAAGTCGTCAATGCGCGGTAGAGGATAACGATTCTTCACAGTCACCTTGTTGAGTTCACGATAGTCGATACACATTCTGAAGGTACCGTCCTTCTTCTTCTTCACAAAAGTACTGGAGCTCCCCAAGGCGATGAGCTAGGACGAATGAAACCCTTATCCAAGAGTTCTTGTAGTTGCGTAGAGAGTTCTTCCAACTCTGATGGAGCCAAACGATAAGGTGCACGTGCTATAGGCGCAGCTCCAGGAGCTAGTTCAATCTGAAACTCGACTTGGCGATGGGGCGGAAGACCAGGTAAGTCCTCAGGGAATACCTCAGGATAGTCACGTACAACTGGAAAATCTTCTAGCTTCTTCTCTTTCTCTGTGGTATCAGTAACTAGAGCCAAAATCGCAGTGTGGCCCTTTCGTAAGCACTTCTGGGCCTTAAGAAGAGAGATGATGTTCTCAACAGCACTTCTCTTATCGCCACGAATCATGAGAGGATCACTACCTAAACCAGGAATACGAACGATCTTCTCGTTGCAAAGAATCTCTGCTCGGTGTTGGGATAACCAATCCATCCCAATGACAACGTCGAAACTACCCAAGACGATAGGAATAAGGTCAATAGGGAAAGTCTGGTTAGCGAGAATAAGCTGGCAACCTTTGACTACGTGTGAGGCCTCCAAACTCTTACATTAGCTAGCTCTACAGTGTGCTTGTCGCTCAGGGTGTTGGAATACGCTTAAGCATTTTACTAACTTCTAGTGACACGTAGCTAGTATCGGCCCCGAATCAAATAAAACTGTAACATAAAAGTCGTCGAGAAGGAACTTACCCGTCACCACGTTGGGATCATTCCTTGCTTCACCTTGACCAATCACGAACACTCGTCCCCTTGCACCTTTTGTTGTGGTTCCCATTGTGACCATTCCCCTGATTGTTGTTGTTCTGGTTCAGTTGGGGACAATCTTTCTTGAAGTGGCCTTCAGCTCCACACTGAAAGCATCCTTTGTTGTTACCCTGTTGCTGTCGTTGGTTCTGCTGAGGTTGCTGACGATTCTGATTAGCGGGGTATGCGCTCCTACAGTCCTTTGCAACATGACCAGGCTTGTTGCACCGATGACAGTTGCCCCTGGTGCATGGCCCACTGTGGTGTAGATTGCAGCGATGGCATTTGGGGTGATTCCCCTTGTACCCACCATGACTTTGACCACCAGACGATTGCTGACTGGGGCTCTTGTGGTCGTCAGTCTTTCTCTGCTGAGACTGAGATTGCACAGAAGTTGAACCCTTGCTTGAAGTTCCATCCCATTTCCGTTTGTCCCACTAGAGGTACCAGAAGTAGTTGCAACACCTATGCGCTTTGGTAACTTGTTCTGCTCCACCGCTTGGTCAGTAAGACGGTGAGCCAACTGAACAACCTGCTGGATAGTAGTCAAGTTTGCTGAAGTCACATGGCTTTGGATCTCTGGCACCAAGCCCTTGAGATAGAGTTCAATTCGCTTATAGGGAGGGTCCACCATAGTAGGACACAACAAGGCAAGCTCATGCGATCTCTTAGTGTATGCCTCAATCTCTGACCCCGTCATCTTGAGATTGTAGAACTCATCTTCCAGCTTATGAATGTCATCGCGACTGCAGTATTCTTCCTTGATCATTTCCTTGAAATTTTCCCATGGGTGGCGTTGGCAGCAACCAACCCAGCATTTGCACTTGAGCATTCCACCACGTGAGGGCCAAACCCTCGAGAGTACCAGTAGCATACTTCACCCTGCGCGCTTCAGGGCATTCACACATTTCGAACACATATTCTAGTTTCTCAAACCAGTGTAGGAGACCTACTGCTCCTTCAGTTCCGCTAAAAGTAGTGGGTCGACAGTCCATAAAGGTCTTAAAAGTGCACACCGGTGCCTGAGCGTATTGACCTAAGGTAGGTGAAAGAAAGACAGAGTTTAACACAAAGGTTGGTTCACGAGAGTAGGATCCTAAAGATCCTAGGATAAGTTCGGGCTGCAGGATATACCTCCTGCGTGTGCAGCAGCGAGTGCTGCGGCAACTCGCTCGTTGATCAAAGCCGTCAACTGGGCTTGTGTCATGTTAATGCGTCCAGACATGATTCTTCATAACAAGAGTAATACGAGTGAGAGAGGTTCGTGAAAGTACGATAGTAGGGTAGAGTAAGCACGCACGTGTTCAAACAACAGTAGTTATACTAATCAAGCATACCATGAGCAATGTACTATGTATCTAACAAGTAGGCAATATACACATATCATATCACCTAGAATGTCGAGCCTTGCATGTGGAGTGGAGCGTCGTTGTGGACCGTTGAGCACTATACCGGTTATAGTCTGGTTTTAACAAAAACATTTCTCCTTTATTAAAACCAAGTTCACTATAACCAATGGCTCTGATACCAATCTGTCACACCCCAAAATCCCACCCGCGGAGTACTACCGCTTGGAGGCGTGACTGACCAGGATCCAGCCACCAATCATACTGAACAAGCATATAAATAGTTATAAAAGTTTAACCAATGCGATTGGTGTTTCAAACAAACAATGTTTAAGTTGCAAGCGGAAGCATAAGTCTCAAAAGTAAAACATAAGTTCAAAGGTTTTCAAGTTTAACAAGGTACGCAGCGATCCGTGTCCACAACGACTCTCCTCCATGCAAGCTCCAACTGAGTACTTATGGTCCTGCAAAGCATGTAGTAACGAGTCAACAACTAGTTGAGTGAGTTCACAGTGGGTGTTCGTTTTAGTTGTTTCGAAAACAGTTTCCTTTATCTGGCATCCTGCCGTGGGGGTTACCCCATAGTTTAAAAAACGTGACTTGTTCATTCCCAGTTACTCCGGCACTCCAGCCGTGGGGCTACCCCATGTTAGTTATCAGGCATTTCGGCCGTGGGGGCTACCCCATGCGTACACTAGACTCGTTACCATATCGACTGCTGACTGTAGTCATGTTTATGTGCCCTGAAAACATCAATGTCTATCATCATTGACGTGCCCCAGATCCATTAGTTCACGCCCGTCCTCTGCGGCACGGTGTGAGGTTTGTCAGACCTAAATAGCGCTATCTAACTAATGACCCGCTCGCCATTGCCCGGCGATTAGTCGATACAAAAAGGAGGGACTTCGTGATAGAGTTTTAGTCTAGTACGTGTTATCCGTCCATCCGGACGAGGAATCACATTCCTGAACCACTGCCGTCCTACCCAAGGAGGACGAGGAACCCACGTTCCTTAACCCCGTTCCCAACCCAGGGAATCCCATGCTTTGTAGAGGGTGTGAACTCACCTTGGTTTGCTCGGTAGTAACACAGAAAGGTCAATCAATTTGCAGGTAATCAATTAGGTCCTATCACAGATATTTTTCGTATCAGATTCAAGCCAGCAGTGCACGTATGTTCAACACGTATTGTACACAGGTAATAATCATGGCAACACGTTTAACATTAACAGTTCGCAGTTAACAGTCAAACACAACCCAAAGTCTAAGTGTGAGGCCCTAACCGTTGGGCTCGTAATAACAGGCCCAAAACAACGCATTAAACAGTTAACACAGAAGTCCACTAGGCCGGCCCATTAACTAAGGCCCGTAACTAAGCAAGCCCACTAAGTGTGGTCTCGAGTCGCAACCGGACTCGCAAACATGGTTTCGAGTCATGCTGTTTGTGTTGATCATAGGTGGTTGCGAGTCGCAACCTATGTCGCAACCACGGTTTCGGCTCGTCATGCTAAGGTCTCGAGTCGCAACGGGACTCGCAACATGTGGTCTCGGCTTGTCATGCTATGGTTGCGAGTCGCAACCAGGTGTTCTCAACTCGCAATTGGTGTCGCAACGTGGAGGTTTCGAGTCGCAACCAGGGGTTCCGACTCCCCAACAGCTGCTGATTCTGCACAGTTGTACTATCCAATAGAATTTGAATGTCATGCAACACAAATATTGTACTATCCACTAAAACATGTTTTGTTGTCTAACAATTCATGAAATCAGATCAAACAAGCAGAATTCAAACATTCAAGGCACATTCAAGTTGTTCTTCATGTTCTTCAAACATTCAAACACATATTCACCATGTTCAATCCTTGTTTAAGCAAAAATCATGGACTATAACTCACTAATATGCACCCTATTATAACAAGCATATTCATTTAATGGTTTCAATCCTCACACATGCAAACCGATTTCAGAAATTCCCTTATTCAAACACTATCATGAACACAACCTTCTAGCATAAACAAGTCATTCGGATTTAAACCCATACAAAGCCGATTATAACATTTCATCATCTCACAATATCATTATTTGACAACAAACAACTATTTTCTATCTAGCAAACATCTTTATCATAGATAGACAATCATCAAGCCAACACATATTATCATTCAACCTCATTACACATCAACAACAAACCGAAATACAATATGAGTCACTAACCGGTTAAGAGGTAGGAAAGGTGAACTCTAATGTCGATTTCCAAGCTTGAACCGAAGATCCTAGTGCCAACCGATTGGATCCGAGAATGGGGGAGTGTGCTTGTGTTCTTAGGGTTTTAGTGAGAGGGAAAGTATGAGAGTGTGGGTGTGTGTAGTCCAAGGAAATGGTGAGTTTGGTCATGAGTGTAGTATTTATACTAGTTCTTCATGATCCACCCTAAAGGGCTTACCAAAACCGGTTAGAGGAGGTCACGGCGCAAAGGCCCAAATCGGTCACTATTCACTCGAGACCTCATGGTCTCGAGTCGGGTCCTTGTCATCTCGAGTTGGGTTCTCGGTTCACGTAATATACATACATATATACCATACGTACAAGCAAGCACATAGTCACATAAAATGTTCACTTATGTTATTACATTAACAAGTTACTAGTCACGAAATGTTTCAAGCAAGTTACATCAAGATACAAGATAGGTTCTAAATTTCGAGTTGTCACAAGTAGGTTGTCTGGGTGGTGTTGAGTGTGATGGAGGAGTAGGTTGTTTTGATGATTGTTGTGGTGTTGGTTGTCTAGGAGGAGATTGATGTATTGGAGATTGTGGAGGTGTTGGTTGATGTGGAGGTGTTTGATGACGTGGAGGTGTAGATTGTGTTTGCATAATCTTCTGAGGGCGCTTTGACACTTTAACTTTGGAGTAGCCTTCTTTCGACCTCCAGCTTTCTTTTTACCCTTAGGAGTAGATTGTGATGCTGAAACATGCTCTGAGAAGGTTCATAAGGTGCATCTTCTTTCTCTTCTCTCTTCCTCTTTCTGAGTAACTTCTCCTTTTCTACCTCTCTCTCATTCGCCTTTCACGTTCTCTTGCATCAACTACTTCAAACTCAGACACACTAGAAGAACTAGTAGTGTCTTTATCTACATCATCACCTTCAACATCTTCTACCACTTTCTCTCTTTCCTGTTGAATATCAACAATATCAACAAAATACGCATCAGATGTAAACAAATCTGTATTAATTTCAATATGTGCCACACTAGCCGCCTCTTGTTCCTTTTCAATGTTCACCTCAGGAACTTCTTCTTCAGACTCATCTACTAACACAGTTTCAGCCTTCTTCTTTTGTTTCTTCTTTGGCTTTGAAGAAGAACCTTCACCTTCAGCTACAGGAGTTGCAAGTCTATGTCTGCGTCCAGACTCCTTTACATACCACTCATTTTTTGTTGGTTTGAAACCCTCAATCATTTTCAACTCCACAGCATACAATGCTTCTTTCATTTCTTCTTGATTTCTCCAATTCTGATGATTTTCTGGATCAGGATCCACATAGTTTGCATCTCTCAGCAATCCAAAGTTTTCAATTACTAACTCAGGCTCTGGATGATGAGGATGATACTTGACAAGATTCTTCAACGAGATATTTGACATGTGAGCTTGAACAAGAAGATCATCCTTAATGTTTCTATCAATTCCTGGATATGCACGATCAATCATCATTTGTACAAAACGTGGATATCTCCAGACTCTAACATCCGACGAGAGATTTTCCACCATATAATGAAAAACTATATGTGAGAAGTTGTATTTCTTATTCAACACCAATGCCGTTAGCATGTTCATCTGGTAATCCCTCATCTGATCATAACTGCCCTTCGTGTGACTTAGAGAAATCAAAATACAATGGATTAAAAACTTGAACGATTTCTGAAATTTTGACTTTAAGTAGTTCCCGGTGTTCAATGTGCTTCTGTATCCCAAACGTAGCATACACCCCTTCACCATTCGTTCAGGAAATCTTGTTGGATAGTTGGCTTCATCAGGAAAGTTCATCACTTCGCGAACTAACGCTTCAGTCACCAGTATGGTCTCCAATTTTCCATCCACTTCCACCACAGATGATATTGGAGCGGTCCAGAAGACTGTCGTTCAGGCGGACCAAAAGAGCGATCCAGCTACTAAAATATCCATTTGGAGCGATCCAGAACTGAAAATTACGAGCGATCCAGCAAAAACTGTACTTTGGAGCGGTCCACAAAAGCGGTTCAGTGATGACGTCAGAGCGAGCCTACTTTCACGAGTGTTTTTAGGTCATTTTTAGGCCGTATTTTGATCCGAAACTTTCAAGGGTTTGTTATTACTGTGTTTCACACCTACTGTCCAAATCTCAGTCCATTTCCACCGCTAAATCAGTCCAGATCTACAAAAGACCGTGAAAACCACTTCGTATCTAGCAACTAACTCGCAACTGGCTCTGATACCAATTGTAGGATCAGTTTTGACCACACGAATGAGTCAATCAGAGCTAGTGCTTACTGAAAATGTGGCGGAAACACATTTTCAGCATGATACAAAGATAAACGTAACAGAAAGGAGTAGAAACGGATGAATTCACACTTTAAACACTTTTTCTTCACTTGATAACGATTGCCACACGGTCAGCAGTTCGACGTAGAGTACAAGACAACTTTACAAATGAAATGAACTTCAGGGGTATATATAGAGGTCTTGGTCCGCTCATGTGACATGTCCACAAGAGCGGTCCAGACTACCAACATGGTCCGCTTTTGTGGACATGTGTCACAAAAGCGGTCCAACATACAATCTTTCATAAAATTACATATAAACCCCCTGAACTTTTACAAAATAACCTATCTAGACCATATACATTAAACTAGCATTACAAAGACGCAGGCTTTAGACATTGTGCACCAATAGGACCTTTAAACATATCACAGAAGTTCGGACCTCACATATTCAACAAAAGTCGGATTAACATCCACACCTAAAGTTCGGATCCTTTGCATCAAATAATAGTCGGACAACATCATGAAACTCGGACTCATCATCTAACAACAAAGGTCGGACCTCATGTTTGTGCATTCAAAAATTCGGACATAATCAACTCTCTAAAGGTCGGATATGTTAAAAAACTCGGACAAACATAATTCATGAACTTTCAATTCCATAGCAACAATTGCAACAGTTACGTTCTTTACGTTCAGCGATCCAAAACCCTAGTTCATACATTTTCACAGTACAATCATCAATTATCAATCGATCATTCTAACGTGTCTTGTATCTTAATCATCAAGCAAATGATTCCACAATAACCATACCCATTTCACAATCAATCAGAATCGATTAAACACAGAATATCATATAACGAGCTAGGGTTTACATGAAACACAAAATCAAGGATTAATAACAACAAACGATCATTAACAATTACCTTGGATTGCTTCTAGATGGATTGGTAATCAAACTTGATGCCAAAGAACTTGTGAAGCCAAGAATGATGAGAAGATGGTTGTAGAGAGGATTAGAGAATGTGAGGGTACGTGTTTTGGTTCTTGTGTGATGATTAGTGAATGATTAGGGAAGGAGATTAGGGTTATTAGTTGTTAAAGTTTCTCTATTAACACTAAACACCCTTAAGTATTATCCATTACAGTTTCATCACCACATTCCATTATTTGTCAAATCTTTCACAAGTAACACATAACCATGCACAATCACAAAACACTTTATTGTATCAAAACATATACAGTTTCATAGCAAACTAATTGTGCAATTAAATAGCTAAACGAACAATGAACGTGCAATAAATGCGAGAGTGGAATCTTGGAAATTCGAGTTGTCACATATTTTAGGTGCGGAAAACAAGAAATAGACTTAGATACAGCAATCAATTCACTTTAAACACTGATTATATTGATTTAGAAACAAATACAATCAGTCTTCACACCGGCAGCAGTTCAGTATGGAATTCGACAATCGTTCTCACTGATTTCGCTCGGAGTGACTATATATAGCACTCTTGATTCCGCTCGAAATAACATAGGACCTGTTGGAGCGAAATTAGCAAGAATGTGATTCCGCTCGAAAGTGACTGATGTCATTTCAATCGGAATAGCTCTCTTCGAGCGGAATCAGCTTCTTAGACACTAAAACATGCTAATTTCTCGTACAACGTGCCCTAATCTATTCTGTCTAGTCTAAGACTCGATACAAGACGAAGTCGACAGATGTATGCACCAACAATGGGAAAGGTGAGTAATCCGGATAATTTGACCCATATCATGTCTGATTGTGTGTGTCGGCCAAGAACATGAACTGAAACTTAGTTTTAGGGTTTAATGTTTGGGTAAATCAAACAAAATCATCATAGTGTTGTTGGATTATAGTATAAATCATGTGTGTGAGTTAGATTGAATCAGATCTAGGGTTTTTGTATGTTTGACGATAATCAGTATGAACAAACTTAGATCTAGGGCATATTTGAGGGTCAAAATGAAATTAAAACATAACCCTATGGTCGGATTTCACTGATTAACAAGCCATCATGTTCAATTTGATCATCAGAAAGGTTTTGATAAGTATGTCATGATTCCGCTTGAATCATGAGATTCCGCTTCAAAAGGTTTTATGTAATTCCGCTTGAAACAGATGTTTCATGATTTCGCTTAAATCTGTTTTAGTGATTCCGCTTCAAACCTTGACATGTGATTTCGCTTCAAAACCAACATATGATTCCGCTTTAACTATCATGTTATTTCGCTTCAAATTACTTCATGTGATTTCGCTTGGAATGTTATTGCATTTCATGTGTTTTCGCTTGAAAGTTGTTTGAAGATGAAATTTTTCTAAGTGATGTTTCATTTTGTGCTGTGTTGAATTGCAGGGTTCAAATGTGATCTTTGATCCGTTGCACAACAGCTGTTGTGACTTTGACGAAGAAAAGAATACCAAGTTGTCGGAGTTTAGCAGCATTCTAGAGTTTATGAGAAGAGTACCGATTCAGAAAGCAATGACAGATCAACATTTGGTGTATAAATCTCACGTTAAACGTTTCTGGAAGCATGCAACTTATGATGAAGCAAACAAAGTGATTCATTCAGTTGTGAAGCAGCATAATGAAAAGAAGACAATTGTTGTTACAGAGGCGCTTGTTCATGAAGTTTTGAATTTTTCGGATGATGCAAACTCGCCAACAAAGTTTCCTGAAAGAATGGTCAAGGGATGTATGCTGAGGATGGGATATGATGGTGCTTTGAACAACGCAAATTATTTGAAGTCGTAGTTTCAAAAGCCGTACAAGTTTATTGTTCATTCAGTATTGCAGGCTTTAAGCCAATGCAAGGGAGGATATGATGCAATGCGTGATTACCAGATGAATATGGTTACAGCGTTGGTTCTGAACAAGAAATACAAATTTTCTCACATCATATTTCACTACATGGCTGAAAACATCACAACAAAGAGTAGAACTTGGATTTATCCACGATTTGTACAAATGTTGATTGGTCATGCATATTCTGATATTGAAAGAGATGTAAACAACGACTTGTTAGTTCTTTCACACATGAGCAATGATTCTCTGAAGCAGCTAGCAAGATATCATCCGAATCATCCTGAGCCAACGAAAGTAGCTGAATTTTTCGGATTTATCAAGGATGCAAACTATGTTGATCCAGATCCAGTAAATCACCAAAACTGGAGGAATGAAGAGGAGATGAAAGAAGCTGCCTATGCTGATGAGTTAGAAGCTCTTGAAAAAATTAAAAGTACTCGCAATGATTGGTTTGTGAAAGAACCGAGGAAGAGAGGAAAGAAAGCTACTCCCAAAGTACAAAAGGGAGAGGGTTCATCGTCACAACCCAAGAAACGACAAAAGAAAGTTGCAAAGACTATGCTTATTGATGAGCCTGATGTGGAAGAACATGATGTTGAAGCTGAAGCTGAGACTGAAGCTGAAGCTAATATAGAAGTTGATGTTCGTCTTTCACCAAATTCTCAAAGTTTGCTGAAGAAACTGAAGTTGTTTAATACACAAAAGAAAAAGCAGCTGAAGTTGCTCAGAAAGAAAAAGTTGTTGATGGTATAGAAGATGATGATGTTGACAAAAGTACTACGAGCTCTTCTAGTTCTTCTGATGATGAGATCGATGAAACTGAACGTTTGAAAAGAATTCAAGAGGAGACAGAGAAAGAGAAATAGTTGAGAAAGAGGAAGAGACAGGAAAAGGATGATGCTGCTTATATTCCATCTCCTGAGCATGTATCTGAATCTCAATCGCCTTCAGGTGGAAGGAAAAAAGCGGGTGCGAGAAAGAGGATTGTTTCTCCTAAAATCAAAAAGGTTACTCCCAAGATCAAGAAGCCTACAAAGATTGTTCTAAAGAAGAAACCTTCCCAAGAATCAAGTAAACCACCATCACCACCACCTGAACCTATACCACATCAATCTCCTATACACTCACCATCTCACCAATCACCTCCTAAACAACCAACACCACCAAGACAACCTTCACCATTCCATCTCACACCACCTCATTCGCCACAACAAATTCATACCATTACACCACCACAAGAAACAACCTTACTTACATCTCAACAATCTTTTAAACTCCACCACCTTCACAACCACTTATCCAAACCACACCTGGTTCTTCATGGTACAGAGGTTTTCCACCCGTTCCTCCGAACTTGAGTATGGGACTTGATGAGATTGGAGACTTTGATTTTGCGAGTAATGTTCAATTGAAGAATGTGGAAAGTAAAGTTGATGCTGTGATGGATGAAAACAAAAGATTAACAGCTGAAAGCAAAAGAGTGGGTGATTGTGAAAATATTCTCGAGATGCGAGTAAAGAAGTTAGAGTCTAAAAACAAGTCTGTAGGTCCCCTTGAGTCTTACGGATCGTTACAGAATCGTCTATCTAACCTAGAGTGCGGAATCCTCTAGATCAGATTGTAGCAGAAAACGTGTAGGAAACAGAATTCACTTTCAACTGGGTTTCTATTGATTATCAAACTTGCGTATTACAATCAAACCAAACCCTAATTCGTCCAAGCTAGTGCTCTCACGAATTTCTATCTCACAAACTCTGTTTTTGCTGATTAACCTTAACCCTAATGTATAACCTTGTTTATATAACACAAGGTTTACAAGTGGGCTAGGTTTACACTCCTGGGCTGCGAATTGGACAGGCCCAATTCGCCCCCATCACCCAATTCCTTGGGTTTAGTTAGCCCAAACATAACAACTAACTATTACAAAGCTAAACCCGCTAACTGTTTATCGTTTAACTAATTACAAGATATCCAAAGACCAAATCTAAGCTGTTGTCACAAACATGCACCAACAAACTCCCCTTGACAATAGCTTCATAAAAACTTTGTCTTGAGTCAAAACTTTGTCTTCAGTCTTCTTGCAATCTTCAAGTAATCTTGCACTGTCTTTGGTCTTTGGATAGCTTCAGCTTCAGCTTCAATAGCTTCTGTCAGTAACAGACTCCCCTAAGCTGATGCATCCAATCACCAAATCTTCAACACGTTAGCGTTTGAGTAAACTCCAGTTCAGCATTTGCACAGCAATCTTCAAACTCTTCAATCTTGTCTGCAATATAGAAAGGAGGTTCTACCATGCATCCAATCAAAACTCTCATCTTCACACTCACAGCAACTTCTCAGCAACAAACGGCTTCAATCTGTATACTATAAAACAAACATCTCGAGAAACCATAAGAATTTTTCAACATAAGTTAAATAAATTATTATTTTTCAAGAGATTAGTTATACTGTATAACAAATTAAGCTTTTTCAATTTCATCACCAACACGCAAAACTTTTGTCCAACACAGAAGAACCTGCCTGATTTAAAAATTTTGAACTCACTTTCTAACACCGTCTCCCCCTATCAGTAATAATTCCTCCAAGAATAACAGTTTTCCGTACGTTAAGAATTTTAAACAGAAAATGACACTATTTTTGGATTTTTATATTTTCTGAAAGCAAGTAAATAACAAAAGCAATAAACACTCTATTTTTGTGAGAATCACTGGTAAGAAGATCATATCAGCACAAGCAAACTGTTTCACACAATCATATAATTCTTTATTTAATTTTTCTCGTGAAAAGCAGTTCAAGACGATTACCAGTATGTTTGTCCACTTAAACAAAATGCATGAACATTTCAAGTACCATTACCATATGATACGTTAAGGTAATTTTATTTTCTGAAATACGAGCGTGTCCCACTTCAGGATATACCCCCACGATCAAGGTATGCACAAAGATTCATCGTAGTAGGTGAGTATACTGAATTCATACATTAAGATATCCTGTCTGTGTTTAGTTCTGCATTTAACCTGTTTTATCATGTTTTGATTTCGTAACCATGAACACCCAAATAAATACAAATCAAATCCTGGAAATATAAACAGCACACTCTATCATGCAAGTATCTTCCCTACCACATATTTCACAAGTCCAATCCAGAGTTCTGAAATCTTAACTGGGAATAGGTTGAGAAGAGAACAGAATAGATCTTTAGTAGAGATGGTATAATATACAGATCAAATGAGATTTTCTCAGTTTGATATAGGTTTCTTGGGTTTCTTTTGGGCACTAGAGGGCCTCTTTCGGGTGTATTAGATCTATAGCGCGACAACGAACAGCTAGGTCAGCATGTATCTGGATGCAGCAGAAGCTGTCGTTGCCTAGCACCTCCAGGTCAGCATATATCTGGATGCAGCAGAGGAGGTACACGACTTGTTTCAGAGAAGATTTCAGAATCAGATCAAAATTGTGTGTATCGGGAATTATACAGACATTCAAATAGAAATGAGCTAATTCCAAGTGACTATCTTTCCTGGGGTCATGTACAATTTTAGTTCTAACAGACAGACAGCCAAGATATCCCTAGTTGAAACAACAGTATAAAGACCCAAAACTTCAGATTTTGGCAATCTATCAACGCAAGAATTAAGGTCATTAAACCATACACCACTGATGTGTTCCCCACTCATATTCAGTCATTTAAGTTTATATCACATTGGTAAGTTGATTATTTCATGCTTTTCGCCTACTGGTACATCATATAATGAAGCTGCTATCACACTTAAGCAATTTAATTTTAAGTTCAGTGTGACAGTCTAACTTGCTGATGTACTATCATTTCTTCTTTTTCACACAGTGATATCTCATTTTTGATTTTCTATTTTTTTTTATGTTTTTGATTTTTCAATTTTTTTTTGTGTTTTTGATTTTTTAAGAAAAGAATAAACTATTTACAAAAAATTCTTATGAAAAACCAGTTATTCAGGATTCCTCATCCCGTTGAGTTCGACTAAGTGTTCAAAGCGAGCCCTGTCAAATGCTTTAGTATAAAGATCTGCCAGGTTATCCTCTGTGTCGACTCGATGAAGTTCAATCATTCGCTTTTCAGCACAATCCCGTATAAAATGATGACGTATGTCAATATGTTTTGTGCGACTGTGGTTCACGGGATTATTAGTTATTGAAATAGTGGCATTATTGTCTATCATAATAGGAGTACGAGTGAAATCCAAACCGTAATCGCGCATTTGCTGTTGTATCCAGAGAACCTGAGAGCAGCAGCTTCCAGCAGCAATATATTCAGCTTCACACGTAGAGGTAGACACACAGGATTGCTTCTTGCATTGCCAAGACACGATCCTGCCTCCTAAGAACTGACAACCACCTGTTGTAGACTTTCTGTTCGACTTGCATCCTCCAAAGTCTGAGTCAGTGTAAGCACAAATGTCAAATCACTATCAGCTGGATACCATAACCCAAGTTTAGGTTTCCCCTTCAAGTAACGAATAATGCGCTTCACTGCTTTCATGTGTGACTCTTTAGGATTCGCCTGATATCTGGCACACAAGCATACGGCAAACATGATGTCGGGTCTTGAAGCAGTCAAGTACATTAGAGAACCAATCATTGCCCTGTATTGAGTAGGATCAACATCTTCAGTACTTTCATGATCTGGGCCAAGATTGTGATTTTCACATATGGGTGTGTTGGAGTAGTGCAATCATTCATTTTGAACCGACTCAAAATGTCATACACATACTTTGTTTGATGAATAAACATCCCATCCGCCTTCTGTTCAACTTGTAATCCCAGAAAGTAGGACAGCTCACCCATAGCACTCATTTCGAACTTGCTCTTCATCACCTGCTCGAACTCTTTACACATGCTTTCATCAGATGACCCAAAGATGATGTCATCCACGTACACCTGTACCAGCAGAAAATCTTCCTTCTTCCTCTTGATGAACAGTGTACTGTCAATCTGACCTCTTTCAAAACCATTCTTTATCAGATGTGTAGACAGTGTCTCGTACCACGCCCTGGGAGCTTGATGTAACCCATACAAAGCCTTATCAAGTTTGTACACTCGATCTGGATAATCTGGATCAACGAACCCATCTGGTTGTGAGACATACACCACTTCTTGGACTTTCCCGTAAAGAAACGCACTCTTCACGTCTAGTTGGAAAACTTTGAAGCCCTTGAATGAAGCAAAAGCCAGAAACAAACGAATTGCCTCCAACCTTGCCACTGGTGCAAACACCTCATTGTAATCATCCCTTCTTGCTGATTGAAACCTTTGACCACCAATCGAGCCTTGTTTCGCGTGACTATACCCTTTCATCCTTCTTGCACCTAAACACCCATTTAGTGCCAATCTTCTTTCACCTTTAGGAAGATCAACCAACTCCCAAACCTTCAACTTAGCAAACTGGGCCAATTCCTCTTGCATAGCTTCAACCCATGAATTGTCTTTAAGAGCCATATGAATGTTCTTCGGCTCCTCTTGGGAAATAAAGCAACTATACAAGCACTCATTCACTATCCCAGTCTTCTCAATCGACACAAATAACCTGTATTCGCTGCTATGCTTCTTCTCGTTTGAACACCTGCAGCAGGATCTCCCAGTATCATGTCAACTGGATGATCCTATTTGCTCGTGTAGTAGCAACCGCATCGACTTCCAAATTGTCACCAAGGTTTGAGCCAACCTCCCCTGAATATGCTGATCCGCAAACGGATTAATGAAATCCTCCCCCTGATTGGGTTCGGGTTCATCGTCACTTGAATCAGTATCAGCAGCATCTTGAGAAGGTCCCGGAGCATCTGTTGTATCAACATTTGATCTAGGCATGAACTCGCCTTCATCATCACCAATCACTGTTTGAATCAGCTGAGACTCATCTGCATTGGAAAACTCAGGAATATTAAATGATTTAAAAACACTTTCATAATCATATAATATAGCTGGTCCACTCGTTGACTGTTGAGGTTTGTAAGAAGTGATTTCAACATTAAACACAACCTCAATTTTACCAGTTTTTAGATTAAAAACCCTCTTTATTCGGTGTGCCAGGTACGTAACCTAGAAAGTAGCCCTCGTTCAGCCACCTCACCGAATTTTTGTTTATCTTTATTTCGCACAATGGTGCAGGGTAATCCAAATGGTTCAAAGCCTTCTAAGTTTGGTTTCTTGTTAAACATTAATTCATGACAAGTCTTGTTAAAACGTTTAACAGTCAACACTTTGTTTAGGACGTAGCAAGCTGTATTCACAGCTTCCCCCCAGAAAAGAACTGGTAGCTTAGAATCTGAAAGCATCGTCCTAGCGGCTTCAATCAACGTCCTTTTTCCTCTCAGCAACTCCATTCTGTTGAGGCGTATAAGGAGCAGAATATTGATGTTCAATTCCCTTGCGAAGACAGTAGAGATCCAGAATACGATTCTTGAACTCCGTGCCATTATCACTCCTTATCCTCTTGATCTTTGCATCATGGACGTTTTCCAATTTTGTAAAAAAGATCTATCAACATCTCTGCTGTCTCATCTTTTGTACCTAAAAAGAAAACCCATGAATAACGTGAGTAATCATCAGTGACAACTAAACAATAGTACTTTCCACCTATGCTCCTCACGTTCACTGGACCATAAATCCATGTGAAGTAGTTCGTAAGGGGCATCTATGGAATTTACTGTTTTAGATTTATGAGGTTTCTTGTGTTGTTTTCCCTTTTGACATGGAAGACATTTGTCTTCCACTTGAAACCTCCGCAATGGAACCCCTCTCACTAGCTCATTTTAACAAGATAGTTCATTTTGCGATAGTGAATATGGGCCATGCGTCTGTGCCACAACATCGATTCAGCTTCAGATGCTTTTGATAGTAAACACGCCACCACTGCAGTTGGATCCTTAGCACCCATGTCCATGACATAAGTGTCATTTCTTCTTGGCGCTCGCATCACTATCCAATCGTCCGGTATCTTCAGACCTGGTTTCAACACTAATGCTTCATTCTTGGTAAAATGGACCGAGTGACCCTTGTCGCAGACTTGTGACACGCTCATAAGATTGTGTTTAAGCTGCTCAACATAGTTCACTTTGTCCAGTGTGATCTTCCCATTGGTCACCTTTCCTCGGCCTGAAATTCTACCACCTTTTGCACCTGCAAAATTCACTTGTCCTCCATCATATTCTTCAAATTCAGTCAACAACCTCGCATCCCCCGTCATGTGCCTAGAGCAGCCACTATCAACATACCACAAGTTGATAATCCTCCTTAGCAGCTCCTGCACACACCAACCAAAAGATTAGTTAGATTGGGGGACCCAAGCCTTAATGGTCTTGGGTCGTCCAAATTCACCAACCACCGGAACATCCATCCAATATCCATTACTCCTAGCTGGAGTCTTGGATCGTAGACCTGTTGGAAATTGATTTTGACTTCCACTAGGTCTTTGGTCCTGAGGGTTCCTATGTGTGTTTGGACTATTTGACCTTTGAAAATTTTGATTTTGATACCAAGAAGCATTATAGTTATAATTTCTAAAGCCATTGTTATAAAAATTTCGACCACCATTATTTTGGTATCGATTTTGATATTGACCTTGACTTCTGAAATTATTGGTATTTTGATTGTTCATTCTTGGTGAACTGCTTCTAGGTCTCTCAAATCTGCCTGGTGGAGATCTAGGCTGAAATCTAGGTTGATTTCTTTGAAAACGAGGAACTTGTGGAGTTCCTTTTTCAGCCTTATCCTCACCAACAGCAACTGGCTCTGGTTGCTTAGGAGCAGATTTCTTTGGAGAGTTGGACTCTCTCTCCTGCTTATCACCATTCTTCTCTGGTGACTTCTCTCTCTTCCTCTCATTCACCTGTGCTTCATTCGTTTTGTTAGGACAGCAGCTAGCTACATGTCCTTTGGTGTGACATTTGAAGCATGACATCCTTTTCGAAGACTTCTTATCTGAAGCCTTTGAACTAGATTCAGGTTTTGATGATGATGGCACAGAAGGATTTGGTTTAGTTTGCTTAATTTCAGAATTTTCATTGTTTTTATTTTTAGCAACTCTACGTTCGATTCATTTTCAATAACAGCTGTTTCTTTTGCATGTCACTTCCTGAACAAAACTAATCTTTTTAACAAAGTTGAGTTTTTTATTCCTAGGTTGTGAAAGGTTTTCGTTTTCAAAAACAGGTTTGCTGTTATTATCCTTCTTGGCCTCATCTCTCTCAGACTCCTCTCCTCGACCTGCTGTGGAACTACTTCGGTGCTGTTGACATAAACTTTGTTAGCTTCTATCAGCGTAGGAATGAATCATCGCTAAGAGGGGACTTCATTATAGCCTTGGAATCCCCACACTAGTCTTGTCATTACTCTTCTTTAACCCACCCATCATGTGTTTCATAACAAAAGCAGAATCCCTGAATTGACCCAATTTCTTTTCAAGTTCAACAATTTTGAGTTGAGCATCTGACAACTCTTTGTTTTTATCAGAAATCTCTTTTGTTTTTCAGCCATCATGTCATGAGCTAAGTCACTGACTTGAAGTTTTTCATTTAATTTGCAGGTTACGGCTTCAAGTTCACTTTCATAACCTTTTATTTTCTTCAAGTATGTCGTTTTAGCAAAAAAGTTTGATTCTTTAATGTTAGACATTTCGCTTACCAAACTTTTGTTTGTGCAGACAGTCTGTCAACCTCACCTGCAGTTCACGACATTTTAAACACACACAAATTAGATTTTACCTCTCCTGTTTGTTTGTCAAGGTTGGCCATTAGAGCAGCAAGCTGAGCTTCCAATTGTTTTATACTTAGCATCCTTTTCCTCAGCTTCTCTTTCATTTTCTGACTTTTGTTTTCATCTTCAGCACCTGTTGTCTGATCAACTTTCTTTTCTTCAGCTCTATTCTCTACCTTCACCTCAGCATCCACTTTCACTTCTGCATCATCTACTTTGGCTTCACCATCATCGTGGAGTTGGAAGTAATCTCTGCCATGAATGCTTGAGAGACATCCCCATCATTTTCTAAGTGAATGCTCCAATCATATGAACCCTCTCTTGCAGTAGAGATCAACGCCTTTGAGCTAGAGTTGTTTGATGCATTTCTTGTTTTGGTAACTCTGGCTCGAATTATCTTGCTTTTGTTTCTTGACATTCCCTAGCAAAATGCCCATAACTTTGACAATTAAAGCACCTCACTTTGGTCTTGTCGAAACCAACGCTCCTTCCAACAAATTTCCTCCAGTTCTATTCATAAACTCTTCACACGCCTAGAAATCATGGCCATTTGCCATTGCAAATCCATCTCTTCAAGATCATCAGGGTCAATCTGATCATAGTCTTCATCTAAAGTAGCAGGATCAGAAATCTTTCCCTGAATATAGTTTTCATAGGGCAACAAACGAAGCAAGGAGAGCCAGATGCTCTTCAGCAGACTTCACACTCATCGCATTGACTTAGCAGTAGTTCTGCTTAGAAGCTGACGATTTCTTAACTCCTGATGATCCTCCTGAAGCAGCAATAAAACACACATCACCATCCTGATTCACCATAACCTGCTCATTCTCACATGATAAAAAAGCAGTAGCAGAGTCGCTAGAAGCGTTGTGAGATGAAGAAGATGTAAGCCCATTGTACACTGCCGGATCTTGAACCTGATCATATCCAGTATCTTTCTTCTTCATGCTGAGCTCATAAGCTCTCAACTTTCCTACAACCTCTTCAAGCTCTTTTGTTTCATAATCTGCTTCACCCTTGATCATTAAAGTGTAGATATCCCACTTAGTAGGCAAAGCATCTAGCAGCTTGTCATTTTTCTCTACGTCAGAATAGCAATCGATCTCATAGTTGTCCATTTCTGACATCAGATGGTAGTAACGCGTGATGACGTCTTCAAGTGACTCATGCTTCATGTACTTGAAAACAGCAAACTGCTTCTTCAGTAGATCAATCTTGTTCTTCTTGACATCAGCATTACCAGCGTATCTTTTTCCAAAGCATCCCACATATCCTTTGAGTTAGTGTACTTTTTGAAGGTATGTTTGATGCTATCAGGCAACGACATTTTGATTGCAGCCAAGGCTCTCTTTTCAGCCTCATACATCTTTTTATCATTGTCTTGCATGTTCACATATTCTGTTCGACGTGGTCTGCCCTCAAAGTCGTGTGTTGGATTCACGTAACCATCTTCGATGCATATCCACATGCGCGTATCCTGATATTCAATGAAGGATTGAAAACGATCCTTCCATGTCAAATAGTTCTCCACCTTCATCATCTTAGGTGGTTTGTTGGTAGTGCCAACCTCGTGCTCCATTCTCAACAGCTCGTTCAAACTAGACATGTTCGACATTTTAACGTAACAGACTGAGAAAACCGTACGAAAGTTTCCGAAAGCAGTGGTTACTAAGTTACACCGTTAGAATCGTCTCGAAAAGAATCCAATGATATATATAATGTCAAAAACCGATTTCGGGATTTCCAGACTTTTTTTTTTTTTTTTTTTTTGTCCTAAAAATCACACGAGTTCAACGGTGCAAACGGTTCTGTCTAACGAGTTACGGATCAATTTCTATTTGCAAAACACCGAAAAATTTCCGACGCTTGCCAACTGAAATTCCACCACTTGGTTCTCTCTTAATTTCGCTGGTTTTAAGTTAATTTCGCTAGGTCAGTCCAAGTTCAATTTCGCTGGAAAATCAGGTCAAGTTCGCTGGTCAGTCCAAGTTCAATTTCGCTGGAAAATCAGGTCAAGTTCGCAGGTCAAATTCGCTGACAACTTCGCTCCAAAATCGTCAAATTCGCTGGTCAATTTCGCTATTACGACGACCAGTAAATTTGCCGAGAAACCGTGTTAATTTCGCTGTGGAAAATTTACACGGTCACCAAAGTCGCCTTTGGATTTAGCTTCGCCGGTAAGTTTGCTGGGTTAAGTTCGCAGATCAGTCAAAATCGCCAGAAACAGTTAATTTCGCTGGTCAGTCAGCAAAATTAACCAAATTCGCCAAAAACAGTCAAATTCGCCCGGTAACTTTGGAAAGTCAATCTGTTCGAAATTTTGATGATTTTCTGGATTTTCTAACAACTTCCTGCAAAATCAAAGCAGCAAAATCAGCAAAAAAATTTCGAAAATTTATCAGAACAGATTGAATAAACTCAAGAAACGAAGGAACAGTCTTCGAATCTTCAAGTCCTATCAGCCAAAATCCTTCAAACAATCAATCAGAAACTATCCTGAAAACCTGAAAATCAGCAAACAACCACCAGAATATCAAATCAGCGAACAAAATTCGAAAATCAAGATCAAACACACAAAAAATTTTCGAAAATTTTTAAGAACCCTAATTATCAGGTTTTCAAAAATTTCGACTTTTTTACTCCCTGTTTCTGCAGCAAACAATTCTGAACGAGCAATCAAAGAGCCCTAAAGCTCTGATACCAAATGTTAGGTCGCCCTTGATGTTATGGATCGTCACAGAATCGTCTATCTAACCTAGAGTGGCGGATATCCTCTAGATCAGATTGTAGCAAAAAACGTGTAGAACAGCAAATCACTTTCAACGGCGGGTTTCTATGATTATCAAACTTGTGTTTACAATCAATCAAACCCTAATTCGTCTAAGACTATGTCTCTCACGAAATTTGCTCTCTCACACAACTGTTTTTTGGCTGATTAACCTTAACCCTAATGTCTAACCTTGTTTATATAACACAAGGTTTACAAGTGGCTAGGTCAAGACTCTTGGGCTGGGCGAATTTGGACAGGCCCAATTCGCCCCACCACCCAATCCTTGGGTTTAGTTAGCCCAAACATAACAAACTAACTATTACAAAGCTAAAGACGCGCCTAACCGTTTATCGTTTAACCAATTCAAGATATCCAAAGACCAAATCCAAGCTGTTGTCACAAAACATGCACCAACAATGTCTGTGCTAAAGCAAACTTCAGCACCACGATCTCTCATAACCCATTCCATTTCCACCATGTCAACGCCTCTTTTGAAAAACACTAGAAGCAACTCAACCTTCCGGTTTCTGGACACAGAACGTGACGAAATGTACTCTCAATGCTCTCAAAACCATTGGAAGGAGCCCAGTTGCCCCTCAGTACCCACTGAACTTGAGTGTTTAGCCGAATTGAAGCTTCTTGAAGTTACAAGGAGCGTTCTGATTGTTGTTGGCTTGGTTTACTTGAGCTATAATGTTTGGGAGTGCGGGCAGCCATGTGCTGTGCCAGAATGTCTGCCCATTTCGGCATTGTTTAACGGGTTTTCACGTCGAGGAGGGCATGCTAAAAAGGGGAAACATGAGAGGAAACGAGTGAGATGATTATATGAAAAGAACGAGATGAAACAAAATCAACAAAAGCAAGGATGGTGGTCATTTGTCCGTATCACAAAGCAAACAAATGACACACAGTGACTAATGCAAAGTAAATGGGCGCCCAAAAATAATGCTTTAGCGAAGACATGCTCGCCTATAAGTGGAGCACTCACCCAGGAGTTCCCAGGTAAGAGTGACTGGTCCGATTATATGGATTTGTATGAACACTCTAGCCTTAGACAGAAAACCAGGGTACAGGCATTCACCCTTCCAGTTTGCATGTGGTTCACACTATTTAAAACCCAAAACTTTGACGAGATTTTTGAAAACTTGGAAGGCACAAGGCAAAAAGAAATCATTCAAAAAAAAAACAAACGATAAAATTTCAAAATCAATTTGAAAAATCAAAAGGGTTCAAAACATATAATAAATTATTTGAAAAAATAGAAGATTGTTTTTCAAAAATCGTTTTAGAAAACTGGGTTCTTTTTTGGTGATCAACCTAAGGATAGGTGAAGTGCATGTTTTTAAGATCTAAACACAAGACAACTTGTGTTGGGGTCCTAGTTAGGTATAGTCTAGGTCAAAGCATTACTAATAAACCTAATTCCCTATAACCATTGCTCTGATACCAACTCTTCTGTCACACCCCGACCACGTAAAACATAAATCGTGGCGGAAACGTCGGGGAGTGTTGTAACAGAATTTATTGTTCACAACCATGGTAATTAAATAATATTTTATTCATCATCCAAGGGGGAATAACTATCGCTCAAACAAGAACCAACATGCTACATTGTCTTAAATAGAAGAAAATTAAAAGTACATCACATAATTAAACTAAGTCTAGCTCCATTTTGTATCACTAAGGCCCAAGTCCACCCTAGCGTGTCACGATCATCATCCTAAGCAACAACTCCTGAAAACACATGTGAAAATAGGTACGTCAGCATAAAAATGCCTGTGAGTAACATAGGTTTTGTGAAAATAGGATTCATGATTTAGGTTTTAAACAAAATGTTTAATGAAGACTTGTCATGAATTTCTAGTTTAAGTGTTTGCTTTTATAAAATGTTTGAAAAGCGATAGTAAATCAGTTAATATGTATATATATATGAAAGAATAATGTATGGTTAAAAAGAATAACAAGTAAAAACAAGTTGTATAAAACAAGTTGTTTTTGTAAAACAAAGTTTTGTGAAAAATATGTTATTTGCTTAAAATGTACAAGTCCAAACTAAATGATTTAAGTAACGCTACGACATGTAATATAATACAAACACTTATATATAGGAAGTACCAGCGACGTATCCACCATGCTTGTATCATACTACACACATATCGTTACTTAAGTCACTTAAACAAACCACCATGTGTAAAGTCCATGTTTAAACCAACCATCAAATGTTCTTGTCTAAACATTGTCGTATGTTTAAAAGTCCAAAATGTAGTCATGTATGTGTAACAATGTTATTTATGGTAAGTAAAGTGTAATTACTTTAAACCAAATGTAAAATGTACAAAACAAAGTGTTTTGAGTATATCAAAAAGTTATGTTTTGCAAGGTAAAAGCATGTTTTGAATGATAAACATTTATGTGGTAAGTTAACGCATACATTCAAGCCTGAGACAGACGGATAACCCTAAGTAAAGGTTATCAAAAGAAATGTTTTCGGATTCAGTCATTCCTTTCATCCAAACAAACCTAGGATGTGTCAGGAACGGGATTTTGTCAAGTCCTACTGTACCATTACTTACTACCGAGAGGCGTAGCTAATGTTAATGAATGTATATAAGTTCCGTTTATGCAAACCAAATGTTATACCAAATGTAAACATGTTATATGAAAACAATGTACTAAGTATGCTAAGTTAACATACAAAGCAGAAAAAGTCATGTAAATCAACGTGCTAGCATGCTAAGTTAACATACATAGCAAAAACAATGTAATGAAATCATGCACTATAAAGTGTCCTAAAGAACATAGCAAACATATGATGTGAAAACAAGAAAAAGATCGAAAGTAACAAGTAGGCACACGTGTTTCACCCCAAAACATTTGAAAAAACAGTAAAACAGGGGTCTTATGTACTCACTTGAGATTGCTTAGAAGTCCTGGGATAACCACCCAAGCAAAGCTAGAAGATCACGGAATCAAACGACACCTATATAGGTATCTACATTAATAAACGGACCTATCGGAGGATCGGTAGTACGAGGGTTCGTAAACCAAATAAGTGTGGGAACTTATGTAATATGGTTTGACAAAGCCTACATTACAAAACAACTATCCTAAGTGCTTTTGACCTCCATACGACCCACTTAGGTGCTTATGCTACTTTAACGCGTCGTTTGCGTAAAACGCATTTGGAACGCCTAACTAGCCCTATGACAAGCAACATATGCCTTACATGTTTAATATGTTGCTAATTAGTTTGATGTCAAAAATTATGTTACATAGGCTTAAAATGAATTTTAGCGTGAAAATGGCATTTGGTAATTTACCTAAGGCATAAGAATTACTTATCATACAACCATTTAACGACGTGACCATAAGAATATAACCTTGGAAGGTTATTATCCTATACAACTATGGTCACCTAAAGTATGATCGGATCCTTAAAGATCGACCACATTGGGTCGGGTTGTAAGTGCAAGCGATTGATTAGATCATTTACCTTTACGGACCCTAAACAAGCAAAACTCTAAAAGCGACGAGCTAAAATATGCTAGGAACATGTTTAGTAAAGTTAGAAACAGGGTTCGTATTAAAAACAAACGGTTTTTAATACCCTAGAGTAGTTTGGTTACAAAATACGCAAGAAAACGCATTTTGGCCAAACTACGACTCGTCACTAGAGCCTACTAATGCTAGATGTAACGTGGTAATCAGTAGGTATACTCACTAAGGGACTATAAACATCGTGATTACGCTCACGTATACGATGTTCATAACGAACTTCGCGTTGACCATAAACTGGTCAATGCAGAAAGTCAATCGCAGTTTGACTTTAACGCTAAAGAATGAAAAACGCGAAAGAATACTTACAGAGGGTCCCCGCAAGATTGAATTCCAAGTATTCTCAGGTATGAAGTGATAACCACTCCAACTTAAAGAAAATCTCAGAAATTCAAGTGAGGAATGAATGAAGTTGGGTTGGGTATTTATAGGCATGGCACAACCGTTAGGATCGTTCATCGAAAAAACGTGCTTTGATTAGGTCCGTCCACATGGGCCCATGGTATTGAGCTAAAACAACGGGGCACAAAGAAAACCATCAAATTCAGCACATGGTATTGCAAAAATTGCATTTAAAACCCTGAATTCGACCCAGATTGCAAAATCTGAAGTTTCTGTCTGGCAGCTCTCGCGCCCCGCGTAGAATTAAGCTTGGCTTACGCGTGGCCGCCTGGCCAACTTTGGCAGATATGTCAAAACAGGTCCCTGCACATCAGAGAACTTGCATTTTGCCCCATTTTTGGCACGTTTAAGCCCCGTTAACCTCATTTCAAGGCTCTAAGATGAAGTTTAAAGTGCAGGGACTGAAAACATGCTCAAAAATATTCCGGATGTCGGTTCCGTTTGGTCGTACGATCGCGATGTTTGCTTAATTACGACGGAATGCGCAATAAGCGCGAAAACGATCCAAATTGCGTGACGTATGGATTTTTCATGCCAAACACTAAAATACAAATATTCTAATGCTTGCATAAATTTTGGATTCTCGGATGTATTCAGAACGTAAGTTATGCGGAAAGTGCAAACTATGCGCTTTTTGACGCTTAGTCCTGAATGCAGAGCATAGAAGTTTATTTTAGCACACACAGAACCTCTCAAAGCCTATTTCTAAGCAATGTAGGAAGGCTATTTAGGGTGTGTTTTAACTTATGGGCATGTTCGGAATGCTTTTGTTACAGTTTCAAATCGGCATACTTTCGCAGTTTGTCAATTTTAGTCCCTGTAAGCGAAAATAGACTTGATTTTGCCATACCAAACCTTCAAAACTTATTTCTAAGTTATGTAACGGTTATTTAAGGTATGTTAAGCATAAGTTGATGTTCTGAAGTATTTGAATGCGTTAAACTAATTACGTTTACGCACCAGTTTGCGTATAAGTCTCTAGAAAGCGATATAGAGTTGAAATTGAATAAAAACCAAAAACATGAGAAAAACATAACATAAAACAATCAACATTGGATCAAATAACTTTATTTCATTGATAACTGAACTGTTTACAATGATTACAGCACAGATGTCACACGAATGTCCCAAACTGGTCAAACCAAGCAGACAACAAAGCTAAAAACAACCGACGGAACTACTAAAAAGAATGCCAGAGCATTCCAGCTAACCACTCAAGAAGTAGAACTTATTCCCACGTGATAGCTGGTACGTTTTTAGTTCACGACGTGTTTGCAAAAGTATTATTTGACTATTGGTGGCAAACCAAAGTTTTATTAATACTTTATTCTGCCAAGCTCTTAATTACCCTTAATCACCCTTAGGCAGATTTTTACGGGTCGAAACGGCAGATGGAAATTCTGTGTAACATAGATAAGGTATTGCAGGAAGGAAAAATAGAACTCTAAGGCCATAAGTTTTCTGCAACCTGTTACCTATGAAGTTAGCTGGGTTCGATGTGGTATTAGTGCAATGGATTGGTTAGTAGCCAACCATGCTAGAATTCTCGTGATAAAAAATTTCGGTAGAATCCAGACACCTACGGGAGAAGTAATTTCAATCACGGAGATAGACCTCGAAAGCCACTGAAATTTGTCTCAGATTGAATTGGCTGGTTATTCAAGAAAACAAGAAGTAGTGTCATTTCAGTATATCCATTCACTAAGAGTAAGAACTTAAGGATATACCAATAGTATCAGAATACCCAGATATCTTTCCAGAAGAATTACCTGGGTTACCACCTGATAGGGAAGTAGAATCTAGGATTCATCTAATTCCTGAAACTACACCAATAGCCAAAGCACCTTACCGGCTAGCACCCACTGAAATGCTAGAATTGAAACCAGTTAGATGAATTACTAAGCAGGATTATACAACCATTCATCCCCTTGGGGAGCACAAGTGTTGTTTGTGAAAAGAAAGTGAGATTGATGAGAATGTGTATCGATTATAGGGAACCGAATAAGTTACAATTAAGAATCGATACCCATTACCTAGGATTGACGATCTTTTGATCACTTCAGGGAGCTAGGTATTTTTTCTAAAATAGACTTACGCTCCAGATATCATCAGTTGAAAGTACAAGAAGAAGACATACCTAAAACTGCTTTCAGAACTAGGTATGGTCATTATGAGTTTACAGTCATTGCCCTTCGGACTAACAAATGCTCCTGCAGCATTCATGGACATGATGAATCGGATTTGTAAACCATACTTGGATAAATTCAGTAATTGTCTTCATTTGACGATATACTTATTTATTCCAAAAGTCAGGAAGAACATTGTGAGCACTGCATGCACTATTAACTTTGTTGAGGAAGGAAAGCTTTACACCAATTTTCGAAGTGTGAATTTTGCTGCAAGAAGTGCAATTCTTAGGACATATGGTAAATCACGAAGGTATTCCACGTAGATCCTTCTAAAATATAAGCAATCACAAATGAAAGGTTCCGAAAACAGCTATGGAAATTAGAAGCTTTCTAGGCTTAGCTGATACTATAGACGATTTATTAAGGATTTTACTAAGATAGCTTACCATTAAACTAAGCTACACCTGTAAACAGTTAAGTTTGAATGGGGACCTAGACAAGAAGAAGCTTTTAAGGTATTAAAACAAAGGTTAACAAATGCTCCAATTTTAGCCTTGCTAGAAGGAACTGAAGATTTTGAAGTATATTATGATGCTTCAAAATTAGGATTTGGATGTGTGTTAATGCAAACGCAGAAAGTGATGCGTAGCTTCCACGCAATTGAAGAAGCACGAGGAAAATTATACGACTCATGACTTAGAATTAGGAGCTATAATTTTTGCCCTTAAGATCTGGAGACATTATATGTATGGAAGTAAGTTTACTGTTTATACAGATCATAAAAGTCTAAGGTATATATTTGGGAAGAAAGAGTTGAATATGAGACAAAGAAGATGGATGGAAATCCTGAGTGACTACGACTGTGATATCCAATATCACGAAGGAAAGCAAACATAGTCGTTGATGCTCTAGTCGTAAGTATCATTAAAAGCAAAAGCAAGTCCGTGTCTTAGATTAAATCTGCAATGATTTAATGGAACAACTGAAGAAAGTTCAAGAAACAGCAATCGAAGACGATGCTGAAGGAATGAAATGACGAATAAAAGAGTTTAGAGCAGAAATGATGGAATTTGGAGATTCCACCAAAAAAGAATTTGGGTACCTAAGCAGGAGAATTAAGAGATAAGATTTTAGAAGAAGCTCATAAATCTAGGTATACCATGCATCCAGGAAACATAAGATGTACCAAGATTTAAGAAGTAATTTTTGGTGGATAGGAATGAAAAAAGACATAGCTAGATATGTTTCAAGTGTCTTACTTGTTCGCAAGTTAAGGCAGAACACAAGAAACCTTCAGGGACTACTACAACAGTTAGAAATGCCTGTATGGAAATGGGAACTCATAACAACGGATTTTGTTACTAAAGTTACCCCAAAACCAGAAAAGGTAATGATGCAATTTGGGTAATCGTTAGGACCGATTACCAAATCATCTCATTTTCTACCCATTGAAAGAAACCTTTAGCATGGAAATGTTAGCCAAGTTGTACGTAGACGAGTAGTATCTTACATGGAGTCCCACTCTCCATTGTATCGGATAGGGATAGTCGTTTCACTTCCCATTTCTGGACTAGTTCCAAGAAGCAATGGGAACCCGCTAAATTTAAGTACTGCCTATCATCCACAAACAGACGGACAAAGTGAAAGGACGATACAAACCCTGGAAGACATGCTCCGAGCAGGTGTGATAGATTTTGGTGGTAATTGGGATAATCACCTACCTTTAATTGATTTCTTCTCCTATTAATAGTTATCATTCAGCATTGAAGCTGCCCCATCGAAGCACTGTACGGACACGAAATGTTAGAACTCCAGTTTGTTGGGCAGAAATTGGAGAAAGTCAATTAACAGGTCCTGAAATTGTGCAAGAAACCACTGACAAGATAACTCAAATCAAGGGAAGATTGAAAACAGCTCGAGATCGTCAGAAAAGCTATGCAGACAATCGCCGCAAGCCGCTAGAATTTCAAGTCGGAGACAAGGTACTTTTGAAAGTTTCTCCTTGGAAAGGAGTAGTTGTCACAAACCCCGACCACGTAAAACAACAAAACGTGGCGGAAACGTCGGGGAGTGTTGTAACAGAATCATTGTTTCACAACCATGGAATAAATAATTTTGTTTTATTGAATAAATGAACTCATTGTTTAAATAAAATCAAATAAGTACAACTATTATCTTTCAAGTTTTAAAGTCGCTAAGGCACGAGTCCATCCTATGTATAGCATATATCATCAATCATCACAGAGCAGTACCTGAAACATGTGTAAAAATAGGTACGTCAGCATAAAAATGCCGGCGAGTACATAGGTTTTATTGATTTAGGATTCATGACTTATGAGTTTAAAGAAAAAGGTTTTAAGAAAAGTAGTCATGATCCTTGAAAAAGGTTTTCTTTTATAAATCATTTATAAGAAATCAGATGATATAATAATAATACATAGGAAATTAAATAAGTAAGTAGAATAAGTTTGTATAAAAATATATTGTTTGAAAAACAATATTTAGCTAAAAAGGTTTATAGTATATATATAAAATATACTTTGATTTAAGAAAGTCGAATAAATAATATATTAGAATATATTTTAGTTCCAAAACCGTTAACCCAAGTGTACTAAATAACGCCACGGTATGTAATGCGATGAAAACACTTATATATAAGAAGTACCAGCGGCGTATCTACCATGTTTTCATCATCACATTACACCCGTCCCGTTATCTAAACACTAACCAAAACCAGTCATTAAGTAAATAGTATATTAACCATACTTTAGTTGGTAAAATAATTAAGTTTTCAGTAGTATATCAAAAGTATACTTTGGATTTAAAATAACATAATAAACTATGTTTTGGTTTGAAAATAACATATTAAAACTATGCTTTGGATTATGAAGATAACATATCAAACTATGTTTTAATGATTAACAAAATATATGTTGGTTTTTATACAATATCCATATGAGAGCATATCAAACTATACTTTTGGGAGTATAACTTAATATACAAAAATAATGTGATTTAAGAATTCATTCAGACCTAGTGTATCAAAATACACCTTTGAGACTATAGAAATACCACAAAAGGCAATCCCTATTTGGATGGAGCAACAAATTGGTTTCAGACATTCCATGACAACAGGAATGGGGTGTCAAATCCTATAGCGCTATATCATACTACCAACCGGTCTGGTGAACAAAAATAAGTACTATTCCAACAATTAATTTCATAATCTTTGAAAAATCAGTGTTTAAACCATAGATAGTCATTTAGTTTGTCAAAAGATAAGTACTAACATGTATAATCAATTATACTTTGAAATCATGAAAATAACAGATAGGTACACATGCTTCACCCCAAAACAGTTGAAAACAGTAAAAGAGGGGACTATGTACTCACTTGAGAGTGCTTAGGAGTCTTGAACAACTACCAAGCAAGGCTAGAGGAGCACGGAATCAAACGGCACCTAATATTGATAACTACATAAATAAACCGGACCTAAATCGGGAGATCGGATAGTATGAGGTCTCGTGAACCAAATGAGCGTGGGAACTCATATGATATGGTCTAACAAGGCCTACATACTAAAATGAAACCTATCCTAAGTGCTTTCGACCCATTTAGATCCATTAAGGTAGCTTACGCTACTTTAATGCGTCGTTCGCGTAAAACGCGTTCGAGACGTCTAACTAGCCCTATGACAAGTATTATATGCCAAAACATGCTTAAACATGCTACATAATTAGTTATGTGACAAAAATTTAGGTTACATATGCTTAATTATCAATTATGTATGAAAAGGGCATTTTGGTAATTTACCTAAGGCATATAAACTACTTATCATACAACTACTTAAACTAGGTGACCATAAGGTATAACCTCGGAAGGTTATTCCCTATGCAACGATGGTCACTAAACATGTTTGGTCGGATCCTAATGATCGGCCAAACGGGTCGTGTTCGAAAGTCTAAGCGGATGTTTAGTCCGCTTGGCTTACGACTCTACACAAGCACAAACTAAAAGTGACGAGCTAAACATGTCGAAACATGTTTAACAAAGTTAGAAAACAGGTTTAGTATCAAAACAAACGGTTTTGATACCTAAAGGTAGCTTGGTTACAAAATACGCGAGAACACGTATTCTGGCCGAAGCTACGACTCGTCACTGAGCCTAGATAACGTGGTAATCAGTAGGTATAGTCACTAGGGACTATAACCATCGTGATTACGCTCACGTTATGAAGTTCAAACGAACTTCGCGTTGACCATAAACTGGTCAAAGCAGAAAGTCAAACGCAGTTTGACTTTAACGATAAAAACGAATGAAAAGAACGAAAGAATACTTACAAAAGGTCCCCGCAAGCTTTGATTTCCCAAGTATTCTCAGGTATGAAGTGGCTAGCACTTCAACTTAGAGAAATCTCAGAAAATCAAGTGTGGGTTTTGCAAGTGAAGGGTGGGGGGTATTTATAGGATTTCTAGAACCGTTAGGATCGTTTCTTGAAACCCGAGCTTTGATCCAAGCCCTACACATCATACCCACTGATTTTGAAACCATGGGCATCCAAAACAAGCACATAGAATCAAAGAAACTAGGTGCTAAGGTGTGGAACAGCTGGATCAAGCTGGAAAACAATTTTGGTCACTGGCACCTGCTTACGGACCGTAAGAGGTTGTGCATACGGTCCGTAAGGCCCCTGCAGGTCAGCAAAGTTTGAAAATTGGCAGAACAGGCCCCTGCACCTCCAAACTTGGTTTTTGATGCTTTTTGGCACGTTTAAGCCCCGTTAACCCCATTTTAAAGCTCTAAAATGAAGTTAAAGTATAGGGAACTTAAAATGTGCTCAAAAATATCTCGGATGTCGGTTCGTTTGGTCGTACGGTTGCGTTGTTCGGTTAATTACGACGGAAGTCGTAACGGACGCAAAAACGATCCAAATTTAGCGACGAATGGATTTTTATCATGCCAATCACTAAAACATAATATTTTAATGATTACATAAATTTTTGGATGTCCAGATGTATTCAGAACGTAAGATATGCGCGAAATGCAAACTTGTGCACTTTTTGACGCTTTTAGCCCTGAATGACCAAAAGTTTATTTTTGCGCACCAAACACCTCAAAGCCTATTTCTAAGCTATGTAAAGGATATTTAGGGCATATTAACTTATGATCAAGTTCCGGAAAGTTTGTTACTATACAATCGGTATAGTTTCGCAGTTTGACACAATTAGTCCCTGCGATCGAACAAACTTGATTTCAACACACCAAACCATCCAAAACTTATTTCTAAGTTATGTGGAGGTTATTTAAGGTATGTTAAGCCTATTTCACTATTCCGGAGTGTTTGTTGCGTTAAACTGGTTATATTTATGCATCAGTGCGCGTATAACCTTCCAGAAAGCGATTTAGAGCTTGAAATCGGACAAGAATTGATATGTGCAAACGATATTTTTTCAAATCCCAAGTATGAAATACAATATTTCATTGGTTTGGCATTTGTTTGATGGTTGAAGTGACACAGGTGTCACAGTCTCCCCTACTTTAGGAAATTTCGTCCCGAAATTTAATTCTAGAGGAAACTTGTGAAGACAGCTGTGACGGTTTCGCTTTCAAATAAATCCATTGAACCCTTAAGTAAAACTCTGGGCCATGTTAGGATTTTAGCGAAATTGTCAATCCTCAAAGTGATGTCCTTGTAGTAACAAAACATGGAGTTTCAACTATGGACAGGAGAACGTTTCTTATGAAGAATTATCATAGGAAACTTGTGTGTGCATGAAATCAGAATTGGGGAGTGTAAGATAAATGACATCGGTCAAAGTCCAAGACTTCTCCCGTATCATTATTCTTGTTACTAAGGTCTTAACACATGACAAAATTTCCTGTGGTTTCTGTGCACTAAATTCCATAATTATGTAGGCCTCCATAATTACGTAATTCCTTGCACAGTCCGCACAGTTCATTTCATAATGTGTAGGGAAAAATCAATTGAAAAACATGAAGCGACTTGACTTAGACCACCAAAGGATCTTTTTAACTAGATCAACGAAACCCTTTTTAACTAGATCAACACATGATCTTCTTAACTAGACCGTCGTACGATCTCCTTAAATAGACCACTTAAGGGATCTTTTCAATTATATCATCACATGATATTCCTAACCAGATTTTCAAATCAATCTGTTTAACTAGACCACTCAAGGGGTCCAAACATAGAATAGTACTTTAAAACCCAAGGGACTTTATTAACGTAGAAGTCCATTAAGGATTCAAGATAGTACCTTTGGATATCCTACTATGAATCCCTCATATGAGATATGGAAGATTCAACGAGGATTTGGATGGTCACACAAAACATATAAGAGAACATATAAGCACATAATCACATAATTAGTTAACTTGATCTTTAATTTGTTATCTTTGGACACAGATATTTAAAGCACACTAAGAATCCAATCCGTGGATTTCATTTGGAACTTTAATCATCTCAAGAATTCATCTATGGAGATAGAAGGATCTTTAATAGGAGTTTGGCTTTGTCTCTTAAAAGAAACGAGTATTTGGGGAGATCACAAGTGATCATAGAAATGAAAAATCACACGAGTAGTTTGTCTTGGTGTTGTCATCATAAGGTTGCATCAATCATTCATACAATCACATCAGTTTTGCAAAAATAAAAACATCAATCTTTATTTATGTAACAACCGAATTGTCTTGAAATGTCAAAAGATAACAACAAGAGGAAAATAACAAAACACTAATGTTCACTGCTGCATCATCGTCTGTTTGCCTCATTGATGTTAAACGCCCGTCCACGCGCTGGAGGTATGTTAACAAGTCTTGGGCAATTGTTTCTGTAGTGAGTAAGGTCACCACAGTTATAACATGACCCCAGGGGAACCGTGCTTGAACAGCAGCAGGGTTTGCAGCAGCTTGATTTGCATAACGGCAAACATTGATCAAATGTCCCAACCGCCCACAGTGGGTACATTTGTGACATTGCTCTTGCTCTAGATGATGACGGTTGCATTTATTGCACAAAGGTGCGGTACCAACATAATTTGCCTTTTGCGAGGTTGTGCTGGCTGGTTTGGTGCAACTGTTTCTCTTGAGCAGTGATGGCGCAGTTTTGAGAAGCCTTACGCTTCTTCTTTTTGGATCCTTCAACCTGCTTTTCCTTTGGCTCAGCTGGAGCAGTCTTGTCAGATGGTCTTGGGTCGCCTTTTCGAAAAAGCTTTTTCTTCCTGATGTGGGATTCAGTTAAGGTGGCAGACAATTCGATGGCTTGTCTGACAGTAGTAGGGTTGCTGCCAGTAACAATATCCTGAACTAGGTCAGGAAGACCATCAATATATTTCTCAATCGCCTTATCCACGGTGTAACCATAGCAGGACATAGCAGGCTCAATTCCTCATAGCGGTCAGTATAGGCGCGATGCTCACCGCTGTCTTGCTTCAGGTCATCAAATTCCCTTTCTAAAGCCCTCAATTCATGACGAGGACAAAACTCCCTCATCATAAGAGCCCTAAGCTCAGCCCAAGTTTGTGCTAATGCGACCTCAGCACCACGGTCTCTCATAATTCCGTTCCACCATGTGAGAGCCCTCTTCTGAAACACACTGGATGCAAACTCGACTTTCCGATTGTCTGGACATTGAACATGACGAAATGTATTTTCGATGCTTTCGAACCACTGTAGGAGCCCAGTTGCTCCTTCAGAACCGCTAAACTTGAGGGGGTTAGCTGAATTGAAACTTTTGAAATTGCAGGGAGCATTCTGGTTGTTATTGGCTTGGTTTATTTGAGCTATAATGTTTGGGAGTGCGGCAGCCATGTGATGTGCCAGAATATCTGCCATTTCGGCATTTGAGAGCGGATTTTCGCGTCGAGGAGGCATTCTAAAAGGGGAAACAGGAAGGAAAACAAGTGAAAGGATTAGAAAAAGAATGAGATGAACAAAATTGATGAAAGCAAAGATGGTGGTCATTTGTTTGTTACTATAAGCAACAAACGACACATGGTGATTAATCAAAGTAAACGGGTCAAATAATGTATCGCGAAGAATGCTCGCCTATAAGTGGATACTCACCCAAGAGTTCCCAGGTAAAGTGACTGGTCCGATAGCGGATTTGTACGAACACTCTAGCCTTAGACAGAAAACTCAGGGTACAGGCACCCACTCTTCCAGTTTGCACGTGTTCACATTATCTAGACCCACACTTTGACGAGATTTTGAAAAATCAAAAGGCACTAAGCCAACCATGAGTCAAACTGGAAGGGTTCAAAACCTTATAACAAAGGGTTCAAAACCTAGAAATCAATCATCTAGAACAGATGATTAGTTTTTCGAGCGGATTCAAAATTTGTGCTCTTATTGTGGTTGTCACCTAAGGATAAGTGACAATATTTTGTTTTACAACTAAACACAAGATAACTTGTGTTAGGGTCCTAGGAAGGTTATAGTCTAGGTCAAAGTATCAAATAACCTAATTCCCTATAACATTGGCTCTGATACCAACTTTTCTGTCACACCCGACCACGTAAAACAACAAAACGTGGCGGAAACGTCGGGGAGTGTTGTAACAGAATCATTGTTTCACAACCATGGAATAAATAATTTTGTTTTATTGAATAAATGAACTCATTGTTAAATAAAATCAAATAAGTACAATTATTATCTTTCAAGTGTTAAAGTCGCTAAGGCACGAGTCCATCCTATGTGTAGCATATATCATCAATCATCACAGAGCGGTACCTGAAACATGTGTAAAAATAGGTACGTCAGCATAAAAATGCCGGTGAGTAATAGGTTTTATTGATTTAGGATTCATGACTTATGAGTTTAAAGAAAAAGGTTTTAAGAAAAGTAGTCATGATCCTGAAAAAGAGGTTTTTCTTTTATAAATCATTTATAAGAAATCAGATGATATAATATAATAATACATTGGAAATTAAATAAGTAAGTAGAATAAGTTTGTATAAAAATATATTGTTTGAAAAACAATATTTAGCTAAAAAGGTTTAGTATATATAGAAATATATTTTGATTTAAGAAAGTCGAATAATATTAATAATTAGAATATATTTAGTTCCAAAACCGTTAACCCAAGTGTACTAATAACGCCACGGTATGTAATGCGATGAAAACACTTATATATAAGAAGTACCAGCGGCGTATCTACCATGTTTTCATCACATTACACCCGTCCCGTTATCTAAACACTAACCGAAAACTCATTAAGTAAGTAGTATATTAACCATACTTTAGTTGGTAAAATAATTAAGTTTTCAGTAGTATATCAAAAGTCTACTTTGGATTTACAAATAACATAATAAACTATGTTTTGGTTTGAAAATAACAATATTAAAACTATGCTTTGGATTATGAAGATAACATATCAAACTAGTTTTAATGATTAACAAAATATGTTGTTTTTGTACAAATCCCATATGAGAGCATATCAACTATACTTTTGGGAGTATAACTTAATATACAAAAATAATGTGATTTAAGAATTCATTCAGACCTAGTGTATCAAATACACCTTTGAGACTACAGAAATACCACAAAGGCAATCCCTATTTAGATGGAGCAACAAATTGGTTTCAGACATTCCATGACAACAGGAATGGGTGTCAAATCCTATAGCGCTATATCATACTACCAACCGGTCTGGTGAACAAAAATAAGTACTATTCCAACAATTAATTTCATAATCTTTGAAAAATCAGTGTTTAAACCATAGATAGTTATTTAGTTTGTCAAAAGATAAGTACTAACATGTATAATCAATTATACTTTGAAATCATGAAAATAACAGATAGGTACACATGCTTCACCCAAAAAGTTGAAAACAGTAAAAGAGGGGACTATGTACTCACTTGAGAGTGCTTAGAAGTCTTGAACAACTACCAAGCAAGGCTAGAGGAGCACGGAATCAAACGGCACCTAATATTGATAACTACATAAATAAACCGGACCTAAATCGGGAGATCGGATAGTATGAGGTCTCGTGAACCAAATGAGCGTGGGAACTCATATGATATGGTCTAACAAGGCCTACATACTAAATGAAACCTATCCTAAGTGCTTTCAACCCATTTAGATCCATTAAGGTAGCTTACGCTACTTTAATGCGTCGTTCGCGTAAAAACGCGTTCGAGACGTCTAACTAGCCCATGACAAGTATTATATGCCAAAACATGCTTAAACATGCTACATAATTAGTTATGTGACAAAATTTAGGTTACATATGCTTAATTATCAATTATGTATGAAAACGGCATTTTGGTAATTTACCTAAGGCATATAAACTACTTATCATACAACTACTTAAACTAGGTGACCATAAGGTATAACCTCGGAAGGTTATTCCCTGTGCAACGATGGTCACTAAACATGTTTGGTCGGATCCTAATGATCGGCCAAATGGGTCGTGTTCGAAAGTCTAAGCGGATGTTTAGTCCGCTTGGCTTACGACTCTACACAAGCACAAACTAAAAGTGACGAGCTAAACATGTCGAAACATGTTTAACAAAGTTAGAAAACAGGTTTAGTATCAAAACAAACGGTTTTGATACCTAAAGGTAGCTTGGTTACAAAATACGCGAGAACACGTATTCTGGCGAAGCTACGACTCGTCACTGAGCCTAGATAACGTGGTAATCAGTAGGTATAGTCACTAGGGACAATAACCATCGTGATTACGCTCACGTTATGAAGTTCAAACGAACTTCGCGTTGACCATAAACTGGTCAAAGCAGAAAGTCAAACGCAGTTTGACATTAACGATAAAAACGAATGAAAAGAACGAAAGAATACTTACAAAAGGTCCCGCAAGCTTTGATTTCCCAAGTATTCTCAGGTATGAAGTGGCTAGCACTTCAACTTAGAGAAATCTCAGAAAATCAAGTGTGGGTTTTGCAAGTGAAGGGTGGGGGGTATTTATAGGATTTCTAGAACCGTTAGGATCGTTTCTTGAAACCCGTGCTTTGATCCAAGCCCTACACATACTCATACCACTGATTTGTGAAACCATGGGCATCCAAAACAAGCACATAGAATCAAAGAAACTAGGTGCTAAGGTGTGGAACAGCTGGATCAAGCTGGAAAACAATTTCTGGTCACTGGCACCTGCTTACGGACTGTAAGAGGTTGTGCATACGGTCCGTAAGGCCCCTGCAGGTCAGCAAAGTTTGAAAATTGGCAGAACAGGCCCCTGCACCTCAAACTTGGTTTTTGATGCTTTTTGGCACGTTTAAGCCCCGTTAACCCCATTTTAAAGCTCTAAAATGAAGTAAAAATAGGGAACTTAAAATGTGCTCAAAAATATCTCGGATGTCGGCTCGTTTGGTCGTACGGTTGCGTTGTTCGGTTAATTACGACGGAAGTCGTAACGGATGCAAAAACGATCCAAATTTAGCGACGAATGGATTTTTATCATGCCAATCACTAAAACATAATATTTTAATGATTACATAAATTTTTGGATGTCCAGATGTATTCAGAACGAAAGATATGCGCGACAATGCAAACTTGTGCACTTTTTGACGCTTTTAGCCCCTGAATGACCAAAAGTTTATTTTTGCGCACCAAACACCTCAAAGCCTATTTCTAAGCTATGTAAAGGATATTTAGGGCATATTAAACTTATGATCAACTTCCGGAAAGTTTGTTATTATACAAATCGGTATAGTTTCACAGTTTGACACAATTAGTCCCTGCGATCGAACAAACTTGATTTCAACACACCAAACTATCCAAAACTTATTTCTAAGTTATATGGAGGTTATTTAAGGTATGTTAAGCCTATTTCACTATTCCGGAGTGTTTGTTGCGTTAAACTGGTTATATTCATGCATCAGTGCGCGTATAACCTTCCAGAAAGCGATTTAGAGCTTGAAATCGGACAAGAATTGATATGTGCAAACGAAACACATATTTTTTACAAATCCCAAGTATGAAATACAATATTTCATTGGTTTCGCATTTGTTGATGGTGAAGTGACATAGGTGTCACAGTAGTACAATTCGGTAAGAAAGGAAAACTGAGTCCAAGGTACGTAGGACCATTTCCAGTAATTCAACGAATAGGACCAGTTTCTTATCGTTTACAACTACCGGAAGAATTAGCTGGAGTACATGACGTATTTCATGTATCCAACCTCAAGAAATGTCTATCGGACGAATCCCTGGTAGTACCTCTTCAAGATATTGAGGTAAATGAAAAGTTGAAATTTGTGGAGAAACCACTGCAAATAGAAGATAGAAAGATCAAGTTTCTTAAGCACAAACGACTAGTATTAGTCAAAGTCAAGTGGGATTCAAAGAGAGGACCAGAATATACTTGGGAGCTGGAATCAGAAATGAAGCGAAAATATCATCATCTATTCCAGTAAATCTCGAGGACGAGATTTTTATTAAGGTGGGGAGGATGTAACAACTCTCACTACAAATATTACTTATTATATTAATTTTTCAATAAGGAAACCCTAATTGTGAAACCCAAGTAATTCTGCATAAACCCTAAAATTTTCATAACAATCAGAATCAGGATCAGGGCCCCTAAAACTCAAGGGGGGGGGGGTAAACCCTAGCTAACTATTATCTAAATAACTCGCTGTAGAATTCGAATTTATCAAAACTGTCAACTCAGATAAGCTAGTTAAGGACGTGGCTGTCCTATGAAGTAGGGTGACCCTCGCGTCACGCGACGCCCCCACGTAGACCCCTCGCGTCACGCGAGGGGGGTCAAATTTTCAGTATAAATAGAGGGCTTTGGGACTTGATTTCTGGAGTTGGAACGACGCTCAAATTCCAAATATACGCTGAGTTATAGTCTGAATACTTCACAACACACACAAATCACGAAACGCTCCCGCGATAACAGAGTAATAACTCGATCGCTATTACGATTCAACGTCCAATCGATTGAAACTATCCAACGAAATGTTTAAGTGCCGCTCAAATTGAGTTTTACTTTGTCATTCGCCGTTAATTCGATGGATGTTTAAGTATTGCACTTTGTCATTCATTGTGAGGGTTTAATCTCGTGAATTGTCAGAAATGTTGTATTAGTTACTAACCCAGTTCGTGTTCATTGTTATTTAAATTAGGTTAAACAGGCTAATCAGTAGATTAAACTCCGCCCGCATAAATCTGCAATGTGAGTCATTCTCTTTTTACCAAACTTGCTTTCAAAATCATGTTTGTTTTCAAAAGTTATAATTACAGGGATTAAGTCTTTGTAGTCTCATTACAGCCGGTATGTGGGGTTTTGTATACATTACTGTTAATCCATCACCATTGGACAACGAGATAGCCAAGGGGTGATATGACCATAGTCACAGACACCATTGAACAACGAGATAGCCAATGGGTGTCGAGTGACAAATACCGTGGGTATATAGGTTCACATGTAGAAACATTGTAATCACTCTTAAATACTGTAATTATAACAATAATATCGTTTTAGAACAAAATGAATGATTCACTCAGTATTTCCCGCTGACAAAACCTTTTTCAAACATGTTTCAGGTGATCTGTTGTGATCCAGGAAAAGTGTCGTGAAGCACTACAAAGCTTAAGGAAGTGGCTCAATATAAATAAATAAGAACATGTTTTGTAAAATAAAGATTTCCCAGTGAAATCACTTTATTGTAAATTACAGGGTTTTATCCTAAATTATGTAATAAAGTAAATGGGCCGTTTTTAGTAATTAAAAGATCATGTTTAAAGATTTCCGCTGTCGCCTAAATTAAATACCATGGGGTTCCTGTCCCGCGGCTCTTGACCGGGTCAACCGGGGCTAGGCCCGTGACAGCAAATACTGATGGACTTCATTACGAAGTTACCCAGGACCTCAAAAGGCCATGACATGATATGGGTAAATCGTCGATAGATTGACAAAGTCCACACACTTCTTGCCAATTCGGGAGAAGGATAGGTACTGAAAAACTAGCGGAACTCATGTCAGAGAAATAGTGGCTCGTCATGGGGTACCTATTTCAATCATTTCGGACCGAGATGGTCGCTTTGTTTCTAGAATTTGGGAATCATTTCAACAGGCCTTTGGATCGCAATTAAATCTGAGTACGACCTTTCATCCTCAAAACTGACGGCCAGAACGAACGGACATCCAAACACTCGAAGATATACTTCGTGCGTGTGTTATGGATTTAGGGCGGGAAAATTGGGATACTCATCTACCTTTAGTTGAGTTTTCCTACAATAACAGCTACCATACTAGTATACAAGCTACACCGTTTGAAGCTCTTTATGGTCGAAAGTGTCGCTCTCCGCTATGTTGGGCGGAAACAGGCGAATAGTCAGTTAATTGGTCCGGAACTAGTCCAAGAGACTACGGATAAAATTTTCTAGATCCGAGACCAATATCAAAGGCAGCTCGCGATCGACCAAAAGAGCTACGCAAACAAAAAGCGAAAACAATTATCTTTCAAGGTCGGAGACAAAGTCCTTGTTGAAAGTCTCGCCTTGGAAAGGCGTAGCGAGGTTCGGTAGGCATGGAAAGCTAAACCCACGTTACATTGGACCATTTGAAATCTTAGAAAAGATTGGCACTGTTGCCTACAAGTTGGAAGTTACCAGATGAACTTAGCAGTGTGCACCACACGTTTCATGTGTCGAATCTTAGAAAGAGTCCAACACAAGATACCGTTATCATCCCTGCGGGTGAAATTCACGTTGACGAACAAAAACTCTAATTCACTGGAAGAACCTGTTGAGGTCACGGACTGGAAGGTTCAGAAAACACGGAGAAGTCGTATCAAGTTAGTAAAAGTTCGTTGGAAACTCTCGTCACGGACCGAGTATACTTGGGAACGTGAAGACCAAATGAAAGCAAAATATCCTCACCTGTTCTCGAAGACTCCTACAAAGAATAATAAAACTCGAATTTCGAGACGAAATTCTCAATAACAGGGGGAGAATGTGACAACTGCCACTTTCTGGTAAATTACTTACATTTAAAGCAATATATATATATTATATATAATATATATATATATATATAACATTTAGCAACTTCAGTTGCCTTAACTATGCCATCCCGTGCTTCATCCACAGGCATCAATTCATTCAAAACAGGCACCCATTTGTTCAAAATTTAAACAATAACCAACATCCTTTACATTCAAATGGAATAAAATAAAATATAGGTAAATAGACGATTCTTAAACAAACCGACACAAACATTAAATGGATATATACACATGACCGAGCGCACCTATTAAAACAAATATACACCCGCTTCATTCTCACATACTCATATTTGCATTCTGTAACCGTCATCCACTTCACAAAATTTAATTGCTTCATGATTGAATCAAAGCCAAAATGGAAAGTAAATGTTGATTCTGAAGAGTCGTTTGAAACAATGACTCTTACCATCGTTTGACGCCGCTGCAGGAGATATGGCAATCAGACGGTTACTTGCCAAGAATCCGTACCATTCATCAACCATCAATGTCGACAGAATCAGACCACGAATCACATACGATAAATAGAGTACTCCATAGATTAAAGAAGACACACAGTTATGTGATAATCTATATTTATAACGAGGGAAGAAGAAATGGACAAAAGGGAATCCAACGCGTTGGATAGAGCTTCTGATTAAGCCCGGGATCGGGAAAACTTGAAGCCAAAATCGAAATCGTTTTGGTGTAATAAAACAAATCAAAATAAATATGAAAGAACCAATCATTCGAGATTATAAGTTTTGTTGGAATAAAAATTTGTAAGTCTTATTACCATAATCTCGAGTCGGTACCGTTTAAACAAAATAAAAAAATGAAAACTCAAAACTTTTAAAAAATCATATCTTTTCCAGTTTTGGATGAAATTCTCTATATCTTATCATAGACTTTGGATCAAGTTCTTGTATATCTTAATTTGTTTGAATTTATGTCCGTCACACGCCTGATTTTCGATGGCTCTGGTAAAAATCGGAGATGGAAATGGATCTCTTTTACGATCTTGAAAAGATTATTGGGATTGATTGATGTGGGGCGATCAATTTGATGATCGGTCGGCTTTTGATGCTTTTGAAGTTTCTTGATTTTCAGATGAGTTTCTCTCACTAGACCTATCTATTTTTGTTTTCTCTAGAATATTTTTCATAATCGTTGCATAAGGGCATTATTTGGTTTAGGATTTTTTATCATATTGTTTCTTTATGAAGTGAAGAAGCATACATTAACTAAGAACAGAAGTTGACTTTTTCAAACAATAGGGTTAATATTCATTGATTGGATAAAAAAAATTGACAATGGATTACAAATAAGGTTTTCTGCTCTAATTTAGTTAATATTTATTTTGATGAACATTGATCTCCCCATTAATTTTTGTCTTTTCATTTATCGATTGCCATTTCATTGTTCATTTATCAATTGGAATTTCATAATCGGTGGATTTGAAAGAAAAAAATGAAGTAGATAAATACAGTATTTTAATGGATATGAAATGTATTTGGGTTGATTTCCTTTTTGATAATCGAATGAATTTGAAAGACAAAAATTAAGTAGATAAATACACATATTGTAGTGGTTATGAAATGTACTTGGGTTGATTTCCTTTTTGAATAAAAAAGGTTTGCATAATCGAGATCCCGCCGCAACGTGCGAGTTTGCTTCAACTCGTATAATACAAAAAGCAACTTAAAGTTGCCTTTAATGTACCATCACAACGTTTCCATGGGAAGGCATCGATTCATTAATTATTAATTAATACAAACAAATGGCAACATACAACCAATCCAAACACAGTTGCGTCAGAATCGAAATGCCGAATCACAATCTAAACTCCCACCGTCTATTACATTTTACGAACCGCTCCCACTCCCACCGTCTATAATATTTTACGTCATCTCTCCCACCGTATCCGACTCGCCAAATTCTATGTAAGCCTCTCAATCTCCCTTCTTGAATCAACAACCCATCAGTTACTCTTCATTGTTTGATTTGTTTCACCGCTGTCGAGGTTTACTTTATTGGTATGTCCTTTTTACTCTTTTCTTGGTACCAGTTTGTATAGATTACGAATTTCAATTGTTGTGTCTATATGTGATAAGTGATAACAAATTCAAATAAGCCAATTGTATTTGACGTTTTTAATGTCCATACAGTATTGTTCGCCGATAAATCACTGTTGGGTTGTTGGGCCAATGAGGAAGCCCAACAATACTTTCTATGGCCCAATCTTATTTTTTGAAGATGGATAAAAGAGAAGAAGCAGGGTTCATTTGGTTAATACCCTCACAAAACAACACACAAAAGAAGAAGAAAATTTTCGCTCATTTCCGTCACTCCAAAACCTAGCTGCAGAGGTCGTCCGTTTCCCGGAGTTTGAACCGTTGGATCACTCTGATTTTTGGGCACAGTCATCTGCACACCAGGGCGACCTCATCCAACGGTGGGTTTGTCGAAATCAGGTCTGGAAGTTCGTCTGCACGGCCTCTGTTCGTAGCTGCAGAATTTCTGCAGAATTTTGGTGATTTCCTTCTTTTGTCTTTGTATTTGATTCCATATGCTTGATGTTGTTGATTCCAAGTGTATGATGATTATTGTATGCCTCTAGTAGACCTAGGGAAGACTTTGTATTGCTCTAAATTGGTGATAGTGGATTTGAAGCGGCTCTAGTAGTCCCGTGGTTTTTACTCTCCTTTCTTGAGAGGTTTTCCACGCTAAAATTTGGTGTTCTTGTTATTATTGTTTTCGGATTGTTTAGATTGTAATCGATATACCCTATTTGTTTTCATCCTCATAGGTTCATTCAAGTTTGGGAAAATTGTTGGTTAAACGAAGTTTGCTTCCGCGTTTGTGTTTACCGTTTGTGACCGGGTTTTGTGTTTTTCCCATCATAGTGGTATCAGAGCCATTGGCTCTTGTTATTGGGTTGAAACTTGATTGAACGATGGAAGCTAATACAAGTAGGATTGTGAATTTGAATGGTTCTAATTATCATGTTTGGAAAGGCAAGATGGAAGATCTCCTTTATGTTAAGGATTATTATATGCCTGTTTTTAATACCGACAAACCGGGTGATAAAACAGATGAAGAGTGGAATATATTGCACAGAAAGGTTTGTGGTTATATTCACCAATGGGTTGATGATAATGTTTTGAACCATATTAGCGGTGAGACTCACGCTCGTACTTTGTGGAACAAGCTTGAGGAGTTGTATGCTCGGAAGACCGGAAACAATAAACTGTTCTTGATTAAACAGTTGATTAACCTGAAGTACAATGATGGAACTCCTATTACTGATCACTTGAATGTTTTTCAAGGTATTATTAATCAGCTTGCAGGAATGGGTATCAAGTTTGAAGACGAGGTACAAGGCTTATGGCTTCTTGGTACTTTACCGGATTCTTGGGAGACTTTTAGGACATCATTGTCCAACTCTGCAGCAAATGGTATTATTACTATGGAAATGGCTAAAAGCGGTATTTTAAATGAAGATATGAGAAGAAAATCACAAGGTTCCTCTTCACAATCCGATGTCTTGGCCACAGAGAGCAGGGGGAGAGCTCAAAATAGAGGTCCGAGTAATAAAGGGAAGCATCGTAGTAAGTCCAAAGGTAAGTTTGCTGATTATGAGTGTCATCATTGTGGTAGGAAAGGACACACAATTAAATTCTGCAGACAACTAAAAAGGGAGAACAAGAAAGCTAATTACAACAATCAAAAGAACAATCATAAAAAGGATGATGGTGGCAATGATACTGCTGAAGTTAATACTGCTACTGAAGAGTTCTTCATTTGTTGTGATTATGATATGGTGAACATTGCACGTGATGATTCGAGTTGGGTTGTTGACAGTGGTGCTACGTGTCATGTGACATCACAAAGGGAATTTTATTCATCTTACACACCTGGTGACTTTGGGGTTGTTAAGATGGGTAATAACGGGCTATCAAAGATTGTAGGTGTTGGGGATGTTTGCTTGAAGTTTGACACTGGGATGGAGTTGGTTTTACACAATGTAAAACATGTTCCAGATATTAGACTCAATTTAATCTCCGCAGGTTTACTCGTTGATGATGGTTACCATAGTACCTTTGGTGATGGTATTTGGAAACTCACTCGTGGTTCTTTGATTATGGCAAGAGGTAAAAGAAGTTTAAAGTTATACAGAACGCATCCAAAGATCTCCAAAGACTCGGTCAATTTGTTAGTGAATGCCGATATGACCGACTTGTGGCATAGGAGACTTGCTCACATGAGTGAAAAAGGGATGTCTATTTTGTTGAAGAAGAATGCCTTGCCCGATTTGCACGATGTTCATTTGAAGAAGTGTTCTCATTGTCTGGCAGGTAAACAGAAAAGAGTTTCTTTCAAAAGTCACCCTCCACATAGGAGAGACAATATACTTGATTTAATACATTCGGATGTTTGTGGTCCTATGAAGACTAGAACACTTGGGGGTTGCTTGTACTTTGTCACTTTTATCGATGATCATTCGAGAAAAGTTTGGGCCTATACTTTGAAGTCTAAAGATCAAGTATTAGATGTGTTCAAGCAGTTTCATGCCTTAGTTGAGAGACAAACTGAGAAGAAGCTCAAGTGTATTCGAACAGATAATGGAGGCGAGTACATTGGTCCTTTTGATGCTTACTGTAGAGAGAAAGGTATTCGGCACCAAAAGACTCCTCCAAAGACACCACAATTGAATAGTCTAGCAGAGCGGATGAATAGAACATTGGCTGAAAGGGTTAGATGTCTGTTGTCACATGCAGGGTTGCCTAATTCCTTTTGGGGTGAAGCTTTGAACACCGTAGTAAATGTTATTAATCGTACTCCTTGTGTTCCTTTGTCTTTTGATGTTCCTGACAGGGTTTGGAGCGGCAAAGATGTTTCATACGATGATTTGCGGGTCTTTGGATGCAAGGCTTTTGTGCATATTCCCAAAGATGAAAGAACAAAGCTTGATGTAAAGACCAAGCCATGTATATTCGTTGGTTATGGGGGATGAGTTTGGACACAGGTTTTATGATCCAATCTCGAAGAAACTCATAAGAAGTTTCGATGCTGATTTTATTGAAGATCAAAGTTTGAAAGATATTGAGAAGACAAAGATAGTTCCTCAACATACTGATGATCTTACTGATTTGGAGCCACATAATGAAGATGATATTCAACATGATGAACAACACGGTACTGATAATCATGATATTCCAGAGCAGCAAGAGTTTAGATGAGGGTCCTCATCCAGAGTTACCAGTGCCAGGTATGCCAACATTTAAATCCCACTCAGACGGACTACAAGAACCGCATTGTCACACCCAACCAATGCGGAAACATCGGGATGGAGACGAAGTGTGAAGATTGCTAGAGACATCATAAAGCTATTTGTGACAATATTTAGAAAACCAATTCATTTCATTCATAACTTCAAATAGTCAATTACAAAGAAATTCAAATACGACAAGTTTAACAAAACAACATGATAACATAACAAATATTTTGATACAACACATTTAAACCCTAACGTCTATATGTGTATCTAGGCATCAACGCTACATTTCATAGCATCATCGTCCTCAACCTGTAACATGTTTAAAATAAAGTTCAATGCAAAAGCAAAGGCGAGTATACAAGTTTTGATACGTACATAGCAAAAGATAAGTTTGAACAATTCCTCATAGCAAGCATGTGATTCAAGATAAACATTTAAACATGGCATGTGTCTAACATATCAAACCAAGAAAACGCAACTTGCTCATGACATAACCAAAGTTTCAGTAGAGGCGGGTCGTTAATCCTATAGCGCTACATATGTCAAGGTTTGGCTCGTACGAAGTTAATGATAAGTTCAACACATAAGAATCACCCAAATTTAAAGTATCAAGCCATCACATATACAAGCATGTTATAGGAAGGAATGTTCATGTGTTTAGACAAAGTTCATGTGTAAGTTTCAATAGGTAAACATGTTACGCCCAAAAGTGGTAAAAGTAAAAGGGGAAAAGTACGAGTATACTCACAAAGTTTGCATATGTTTACCGATTATCCAATTGTTGACGAGTAGAGATTTAGAGTCCGAATGTATAAGGGTTAAGGTTCAAGTATGTTTAGAGTCGAGATTCGGTGTTTAAAACAACATAAAAAATAAGATATGAGAATAACATGGAAAATAATCATTTAGTACATATGATGCTGTTCTTGACACTAGGAAACTTGAAGGAGTTTAGATGTTTTCATGGAACAAGGTTCCATTAGAATCGTGACAAGTTATCATAGTCTAGGATGATGTAATCTAGTACTCTCCGACATATGAACACTAGTTCATCATCAAAGATTCGATTATTCGAATAATATATTTAGGTTATATAATATATGTCCAATAGTTCAGCATGAGGTAGAAGATTAAAATCTTCATTTTGGTACCTCTAAATGTCATAGAAGTCATATAGGAGGTAGGAAGATCAAGTCTTCCATTTAGGCACCTCTATGTGTTCACCACTACACTTGATGTAAAAAAAAACCAAGGAGGGTCATGAACATACAATAAAGAATAAGAAATATACACACTAACTAAGAGAAATCATCAAATCATGTGAGTTATGTTTGGACAACCCAAGTTGTTCCATAATCACTCATGTATCAAAGACAAAGTTTGACATGACTTGTGGGTTAAAAACCCTAAACAAAACACCAAGTTTATGAGGTTTAATCCTCTGATTTTAAATGTCTCAACCTTGTTTTTAAGCTTAACCAACCATGGGATAAGTTGTAAGCATTAGGACATAGGTATGAGATGTGTTAGACACAAGTTGCATAGGTTTAAACAAGTTTTTGATGAACATAAAAACAAACAGAAAGTTTATGGACTATTTCGGGGCATTTCCAGGTCTGATTTCTCCAAGGAGAAGTCTAGGAATCGAACCCCATGATTATACAAGCAAGTAGGAAAAAGAATCGAGTGAATCGGATAAGAATTGAGTGAGTTATGCTCATTTTCGTGAAGGGGTGTCAATCTACTCGAACCCTTGCTTTCAGCTACGGTTTGGTGGATGTTTTGTGAGTTTTTAGGGTTGCAAAAGTGGTAGGGAGGCTGGTTATAAGTGGTATTTATAGGGGGAAGGATTAGGGTTTCAATGGGTTGGGCTTTGGAAGTGTTTAGAAGGGGTTACACCTTGAAACTAGCCCACAAAACCCAACTATATGGGGCTGAATTTTGCTGAATTGGGCTGCCATATTTCTTTATTTTTTTTATTTTTTTAAAACATTATAATGAGTAATTTTGTTAATTAAGTTGTGTAATAATATGCAACAATGTTTCCCCTAACTTGTAACAAGGTGAAATATGAAATAAAACATGATTTAACTAGGTAAAAAGTGTAATGTACAAGTTTTATTTACGAAGCAAGTTCCGTATTTTACAACGATTACGATGAAAGAATGGTTATAAGAACACAAGATTTCCAAAGATAGAATTTCACGTAAGGTTTCTAAATGTAGGATGTTTGAAAACGCAGGGCGTTACAGTCTCCCCTCCTTTAGGAAATTTCGTCCCGAAATTTATTCAAGAGGAAGGCTTGAAAGAGTTTTTGGCATAAAGGTGATCATTAAGAATTGAAACTTGGGAAGTTTGAAAGTTTTGAAAAGTACCAAATTTTGGAGAACGTCAAGGTAGATTTGCAAGGGGAAGTTTTTAAGGATAGTATAAAAAAATCATACTTTCGTAAAACCTGTTTATTGAGAGGAACGAAAAGGTTTGTTACTTTAAATAAAGCAATAGAGGTATACTAAGTATAGTTTCACAAGAATCAAGAATAGGGAGGCTATTTTATAGGTAACGAGGTAAGTTAGGACTCAAATGTTTAAACAAGCTGGATTGCGAACGAGTTTTGTATAAAATAATACGAGTATAGAATGAACGAATGACTCTTAAAGAGTACAAGTATGTGAATAGCATAAGTGTTGGATAGATGAACGTAGTGTGTTAAGGATGAAGTCTCGTCATGAATAATCGGATATAATGCGTTTGTGAGTTGCGTGAAGTTGTATTAGGTCCAAAAGGTCTGCAACACACTGAATTTCTCATGGCACGTTTTACGAAAGTTTGGTAACATGGTAAAACACTTATATATAGGAAGTACCAGCGGCGTATCCACCATGTTTTAACCACATTACGTCCGTTTCGTTACTTGGGGTCATGTTACGTTCCGTGTCTTACCATACACAGTATACACTCTATGGTTCTCATACGCCTATCACTTAATCCCGTGTGCACCGCGATTATACTGATTGTCGCATGATCCACATAGCTTGTACTAGTTATGTATGAATCAAGGTATACATGAATTTGAAAATAAGAATGTGTACGTAGAAGAATGCCGTATGTAAGCATGTTTATGTTTAAGCATGTATGGGACCCACGTAAGCGAATCCCTCGATTACGCTCGCGTATAGGTACGAATGTACGAATCATGAGTAAGGATGAAAGTATGAGCATAAGTTTAAGTATGAATACGCATGTATGTATAGCATAAACATAAAACGTGTAAGTAGTATGTGTACAAGCAGAAGCGTAAAACGTATAAGTAGTATGTGTATGAGTACAAGCATAAAACGTATGAACATAGGTGTAGGTATGAAAAATAAATATTGCGTATATGGTGTACGTTGAGACATTGCGGAGAAAAAAAAAGGTTAAGTATGTAGATACGAACGATATAAATATGTTATCGCGGATATCGACTAAAATGTGTATGATGATGTGCATGTAATAGTTGTTTAAACAAAACGTTGAGTTTGTCGAATCAAAATTAGATTGAGCTTGGTTTGAAAGGTAGAATATAGTTTGTATATGTAAAGGAACATAAAGTACTCATTGGTCATGCTTAACGTATTTTGTAATGATTGAAATGCTACTTTTTTTTAAAAAAAAAGGAGTTCACGTATGTTGAAAATTGTCGGTCCCCATGAAGTCTTCTAGCCCACGTGTTTTGAAATTTGGATGACGAGTTAAGCGTTGTAGAGAAGGTTTTTTTTTTTTTTTTTTTTGTTTAAATAACGGGTTTGTTTCATTTGCATCAAAACATGAAAATTTTGGACTTTGAAAGTTCTTGTGAAAACGTCGACCCTTAGAAAAGAAATTTAGTAAAAGACTTAGTGATTGTTTAAAAATAATTTTAACAAGGATTTATTGATGTTGGAAAGAGTATTTGGTAAACGGTCATATAACATCTACGAGGTCTTATAAGTAATTGAGAAAGGTTAGGTTGATTTCGATTAAGAATGGAAGTCTCTAGTATGATGATATAATAAGTGAGCGTATTTAGTTAATAAGTCGGGTATTGAAGTTCATGGGCAAGAGATTCATTAGACCGATTAATTGATAGGTAGCATTTCATAAGGTTTTGAAATTCGTGAAATAAAATGTTTTAAGACCTGATTAAGAATCTCGTGTATATGATTTGAGTGAAAATGGATGGTAGAATAAGAAGTACGTTTGATAAACAATGTATTTTGAAAATAGGTATAAGTAGGTATTTTGAATAATGATAAATGATTTAGGTATAAAACATGATCGGTTTGCATAATAAAATATTTTGAAAGAGGAGTTTTTGGTAACGGTCACCTAAGTAAGGAATCACCCCTAACTCGTTGGTGAGGTCGTTTTAGGGGAAGAGGGGTGGAGTCAATCGTCAAGGTAAGGAAGTCACTCCAATCTCGATGATACATCTCCACTAGTTGTTACAAGGAATATGAATTTAAGTTATATGAAAATCATGCATATATTAAGTGTATCGAAAAGGTTCGATATGTTGTGCGCGTTGAAAAGAGAAATCAAAGGTAAACTCGAGGTTGAAAGATTGCATCGTATAAAATGAACAATAGAAACACATGTTTGACCAAAGTTTTGGAGTGTTCCAAAAACGGAACTTTGACTAACCAAAGTGGTCGAAAAGTCTTTTGAATTTGAGGAGCATGTTTTGGCCTAATAGGTAAAATACTCTCGCCGACAAGTCGGTTAACGGTATTTACCCTTCCGGTTACTACATGTCCAAATCAATCGAAATTTCGAGACTTGGCGGGATTATAAAAAAAATGCCAAGGAGTGGAACTAGTCGACCAAGGTGCGGGTTTCACCCCTAACTTGACGATTTCGTATCCTAAGTGTGGTTGGTACTCGTCGGGTCAAAATTTAATTTCGACGTGTTGACGAGGGTCCACTAGAACTTGAAATTTGAGATTACCATTAAGATGTGGATTTCACTCCTAGCTTAATCGCGATATCTCGTGTAAAAAAAAAGAATAGGTAGATTGAGAGTCGTTCACCAAATTGTGGGTTTCACGCCTATTTGGTGAATTCGTCTCATTTGTACAATATGAGTGTTGTCGGATTTAGAATAATCGAGTAAAATGCATGAGGGAAGTGTATTTCGAAGGAGATACACAAACAAGTATAAACACATAAGAAAGCATATCAAGGATGATACTTAAATAATGAAATAAAACAAGTATTAACACATAGAGAAATATGTCAAGAATAACACATAAAGAATCGAACAACGAAACAAGTGTTAACACATAATAAAACAAGCATTAATGCGTAAGAATAACATGTCGAATATTACACATGAGTAACATACATGTTTAAAAGAGCATAAATAAGTAACAAATAAAGTATCATATAGTAGTCCAAGCAAGCATATGAATAAGGTTCTAAAACTATAGACTAGGCTAAAGCATTCCTACTTTTCCTAATTCCCTATAGTTATGGCTCTGATACCAATCTGTCACACCCCAACCAATGGCGGAAACATCGGGATGAGACGAAGTGTGAAGATTGCTAGAGACATCATAACGCTATTTGTGACAATATTTAGAAAATCCAAATTTCATTTCATTTCATAACTTCAAATAGTCAACATTACAAGAAATTCAAATACGACAAGTTTAACAAAACAACATGATAACATAACAAAATTTTGATACAACATTTTAAACCCTAACGTCTATATGTGTATCTAGGCATCAACGCTACTTCATTTCATAGCATCATCGTCCTCAACCTGTAACATGTTTAAAATAAAGTTCAATGCAAAAGCAAAGGCGAGTATACAAGTTTGATACGTACATAGCAAAAGATAAGTTTGAACAATTCCTCATAGCAAGCATGTGATTCAAGATAAACATTTAAACATGGCATGTGTCTAACATATCAAACCAAGAAAACGCAACTTGCTCATGACATAAACCAAAGTTTCAGTAGAGGCGGGTCCGTTAATCCTAATAGCGCTACATATGTCAAGGTTTGGCTCGTACGAAGTTAATGATAAGTTCAACACATAAGAATCACCCAAATTTAAAGTATCAAGCCATCACATATACAAGCATGTTATAGAATGTTTCATGTGTTTAGACAAAAGTTCATGTGTAAGTTTCAATAGGTAAACATGTTACGCCCCAAAAGTGGTAAAAGTAAAAAGGGGAAAAGTACGAGTAATACTCACAAAGTTTGCATATGTTTCCGATTATCCAATTGTTGACGAGTAGAGATTTAGAGTCCGAATGTATAAGGGTTAAGGTTCAAGTATGTTTTAGAGTCGAGATTCGGTGTTTTAAAACAACATAAAAATAAGAATATGAGAATAACATGGAAAATAATCATTTAGTACATATGATGCTTGTTCTTGACACTAGGAAACTCGAAGAGTTTAGATGTTTTCATGGAACAAGGTTCCATTAGAATCGTGACAAGTTATCATAGTCTAGGATGATGTAATCTAGTACTCCGACATATGAACACTAGTTCATCATCAAAGATTCGATTATTCGAATAATATATTTAGGTTATATAATATATGTCCAATAGTTCAAGCATGAGGTAGAAGATTAAAATCTTCATTTTGGTACCTCTAAATGTCATAGAAGTCATGTAGGAGGTAGGAAGATCAAGTCTCCATTTAGGCACCTCTATGTGTTCACCACTACACTTGATGTAAAAAAAACAACCAAGGAGGGTCATGAACATACAATAAAGAATAAGAAATATACACACTAACTAAGAGAAATCATCAAATCATGTGAGGATTGTATGTTTGGACAACCCAAGTTGTTCCATAATCACTCATGTATCAAAGACAAAGTTTGACATGACTTGTGGGTTAAAAACCCTAAACAAAACACCAAGTTTATGAGGTTTAATCCTCTGATTTTAAATGTCTCAACCTTGTTTTTAAGCTTAACCAACCATGGGATAAGTTGTAAGCATTAGGACATAGGTTATGAGATGTGTTAGACACAAGTTGCATAGGTTTAAACAGTTTTTGATGAACATAAAAACAAACAGAAAGTTTATGGACTATTTCGGGGCATTTCCAGGTCTGATTTCTCCAAGGAGAAGTCTAGGAATCGAACCCCATGATTATAACAAGCAAGTAGGAAAAGAGAATCGAGTGAATCGGATAAGAATTGAGTGAGTTATGCTCATTTTCGTGAAGGGGTGTCAAATCTACTCGAACCCTTGCTTTCAGCTACGGTTTGGTGGATGTTTTGTGAGTTTTTAGGGTTGCAAAAGTGGTAGGGAGGCTGGTTATAAGTGGTATTTATAGGGGAAGGATTAGGGTTTCAATGGGTTGGGCTTTGGAAAGTGTTTAGAAGGGTTACACTTGAAAACTAGCCCACAAAACCCAACTATATGGGGCTGAATTTTGCTGAATTGGGCTGCCATATTTCTTTATTTTTTTTTATTTTTTAAAACATTATAGTGTGTAATTTTTTTAATTAAGTTATGTAATAATATGCAACAATGTTTCCCCTAACTTGTAACAAGGTGAAATATGAAATAAAACATGATTTAACTAGGTAAAAGTGTAATGTACAAGTTTATTTACGAAGCAAGTTCCGTATTTTATAACGATTACGATGAAAGAATGGTTATAAGAACACAAGATTTCCAAAGATAGAATTTCACGTAAGGTTTCTAAATGTAGGATGTTTGAAAACGCAGGGCGTTACAGTCATCCTTCCACCCGTTATTCTACTGATGAGTATGTCTTGCTCACTGATGGGGGAGAGCCCGAGTGTTATGAAGAGGCGATGGAAGATGAACACAAAAGGGAGTGGGTTGAAGCCATGCAAGATGAGATGAATTCCTTGTATGAGAACAATACCTTTGAGTTAGTAAAGTTGCCCAAGGGCAAAAGAGCTTTGAAGAACAAGTGGGTCTACAAAGTGAAGACTGAAGAACATACCTCGAGGCCTAGGTACAAAGCCAGATTGGTGGTTAAAGGGTTCAGTCAAAGAAAGGGTATTGATTTTGATGAGATTTTCTCTCCAGTCGTGAAGATGTGTTCCATTCGAGTGATTCTTGGTTTGGCAGCTAGTCTTGATCTTGAGGTTGAGCAAATGGATGTCAAGACAGCTTTCCTTCACGGTGACTTGGATAAAGAAATCTATATGGAGCAACCTGAAGGCTTTCAGGTTAAAGGTAAAGAAGACTATGTCTGTAAGCTTCAGAAAAGTCTTTATGGGTTGAAGCAAGCACCAAGACAGTGGTATAAGAAATTTGAGTCTGTTATGGGGAAGCAAGGCTACAGAAAGACTATTTCAGATCACTGTGTTTTCTTTCAGAGGTTTGGTGATGATGATTTTATCATTTTATTACTCTATGTTGATGACATGTTGATTGTAGGCAAGAATGCAGAGAGAATTGTTCAGCTGAAGAAAGAATTAAGCAAGTCATTTTCTATGAAAGACTTGGGCCCAGCAAAACAAATTCTTGGTATTTCGGATTACCAGAGATAGAGCTTCAAAGAAGTTGCACATGTCACAAGAGCAATACATTGAGAACGTGCTTAGCAGATTCAACATGGCTAAAGCTAAAGCGGTTAGTTCGCCTCTTACTCCCAATTTTAAACTAACCGGTAAAGATTGCCCTTCTTCGAAGGGGGAGATTGAAGACATGGATAAAGTTCCATACGCGTCAGCGGTTGGAAGCTTGATGTATGCAATGGTGTGTACAAGACCTGATATTGCCCATGCAGTAGGTGTTGTTAGTCGGTTTCTATCAAATCCAGGTAAGAAGCATTGGGAAGCAGTTAAGTGGATCTTTAGATATCTACGTGGTTCTTCCAAATTGGGTATAACATTTGGGAATGAAGAGCCAATGCTTGTTGGTTATACGGATTCTGATTTGGCGGGAAACAAAGACAACATGAAATCCACTTCTGGATATTTGATGACTTTTGCAGGGGGAGCTGTCTCATGGCAGTCAAGACTACAAAAGTATGTTGCTTTGTCTACAACTTGAGGCTGAGTATGTGGCAGCAACAGAAGCATGCAAAGAACTGTTGTGGTTGAAAAGGTTTACGCAGGAGCTTGGCTTTATGCAACGGCGCTACGTGGTTCTTTGTGATAATCAAAGTGCTATTCACCTTGCAAAGAATTCTATGTTTCATAAGAGAACAAAACATATTGATGTGAAGTATCATTGGATTAGAGATGCGCTTGAAGACAAGTTGTTTGAACTTGATAAAGTTCATACCGATGATAATGGTTCGATATGTTGACAAAATCTTTGGCAAGGGAAAAGTTGAAGATATGTTGCTCAATCGCCGGGATGGCGAACTCTTCCTCATAGGCCAAAAAGGGGGAGAATTGTTGGGTTTTTGGGCCAATGAGGAAGCCCAACAATACTTTCTATGGCCCAATCTTATTTTTTGAAGATGGATAAAAGAGAAGAAGCAGGGTTCATTTGGTTAATACCCTCACAAAAACAACACACAAAAGAAGAAGAAAATTTTCGCTCATTTCCGTCACTCCAAAACCTAGCTGCAGAGGTCGTCCGTTTCCCGGTGTTTGAACCGTTGGATCGCTCTGATTTTTGGGCACAGTCATCTGCACACCAGGGCGACCTTATCCAACGGTGGGTTTGTCGAAATCAGGTCTGGAAGTTCGTCTGCACGGCCTCTGTTCGTAGCTGCAGAATTTCTGCAGAATTTTGGTGATTTCCTTCTTTTGTCTTTGTATTTGATTCCATATGCTTGATGTTGTTGATTCCAAGTGTATGATGATTATTGTATGCCTCTAGTAGACCTAGGGAAGACTTTGTATTGCTCTAAATTGGTGATAGTGGATTTGAAGCGGCTCTAGTAGTCCCGTGGTTTTTACTCTCCTTTCTTGAGAGGTTTTCCACGCTAAAATTTGGTGTTCTTGTTATTATTGTTTTCGGATTGTTTAGATTGTAGTCGATATACCCTATTTGTTTGCATCCTCATAGGTTCATTCAAGTTTGGGAAAATTGTTGGTTAAACGAAGTTTGCTTCCGCGTTTGTGTTTACCGTTTGTGACCGGGTTTTGTGTTTTTCCCATCAATCACCTATGTTTGATTAATTGATTTGGTACCGTATACACGCTATTTTGGGTTTGCATAAATCTTGAAACAGTGATTTTGTACCGTATGCGCTTATTTTTGGGTTTGAATGAATCTTGAAACGGAGTGTGAAGATAAGAAGATTGATTGAAAACCCGACTACACCGAAGTGCTATGTCCTTAATTTTTCCTTATTTCTTGGTTTCAATTTGGTTACTAGAATTGATAGATTGTGAATTTGGAGTTGTCTTGTCTATCCAGTTTTTAATCTGTATCTCTGTGATAAGTGATAACAAATTCAAATAAACCAAATGTATATGCTGATTTTTATGTTCATATAGTATCCTTCGTCGACAAATAACCAATGTTTAACTGATCGATTTGGTACCATATATGCTTAATTTGTGTTTGCATGAACCTTGAAACAGTGATTTGGTACCGTATGCGTTTATTTTTTCGGTTTGAATGCATCTTGAAACGGTGTATGAAGATTGATGGAAAATGGATTGATACCATATAATCAAGTTCTTAAGGTTGTAAGAAGTTGATCATTTGTTAATTGCGGTCCGGTTTTTGCTTTTATCTTTGGATGTCAGTAGCGAAGCTTGAGATTTTCGACCGAGTGTCGAAAAGTATACACCTAAAAAATTCTATAAAACGGGGGATCGAAAACGTATATACCCAAAAATTTCTATACGAGTTAGAATAATAGTGTACATTTTAATATAGTGGATTCACAATATAGTCATGCATCAACGTTATGGGTTATGTTTAATATTTCTTGATTAATTTGTTTTAATCGTTTGATTTTTTAGCCAAATAATAATATTAAAAGTGGGTATTTAAATATGGATATTTAACATTTATATCACCATACATTGATATTGCACATTTTGCATTACGGTTTGTAGTTTTAACTTCGAGCTTTTTAAACCATGGATGCTAGGGTTGACAAGTGTGGAAAACTTTAGGGTTGAATAAAATTCAAATTTCCATTATTGTTGACTTTTTAAAACTGGAACTAGAATAAACCAATCTTTGCTGACGTTCTGTAAAAAAAATCTCAGAATCATGATTGAACTTGAGTTATTAAGAATTCATTTTTTATTTTTTTAACACAGTAATGACTCAAGGAACATAGAGCATAAATCTGTAGAAGAATATTTTCAAATATCACTAAAGATTAAAGAAGATGTTATATTCTTGGTAAAAAAAAAAAGAAAGAATTTGAGTAATACATAATACGTACATGTGCATATCGTTCAATAATCACAAACTTTTATTTTTATATGCAGTTTCAATGAATCAAGAACAAAATCTTTGCATCAAGAAAATGACCTTCGCATAAAAAATATTAAGGAGAATAACAAATTTTTCCGGTTGTTAATTTGTATTAGTTGTTAAATAGTTTACGCAAAGGCAATTAAAATTTTAAAACCTATTTTATTTTAGCTTTTTTTTTTGCAAAATATAATTTACAAAACCAATGAATTTTAAAACTTATTTTTTTCATAATCAACGTCCCGCCGTAATGTGCCCGCCGCAATGCGCGGGGTGACGATAACTCGTGAATTACATTATACAAATACGTGATTAGAATATCCGAAATGCATGATTTCATGATATACATCTTAGAATACTTATTGAACACTCATTTATGATGCACATGATTCATTTTTAGTGGTTACATTTGAAACATTGTAAACAGTGCATCGAAACAACTAGAGTAGTGCCTAGTAAACTAGTGTGCTGACAAAAACTCAGGATCTGCAGAACTAGTGTAACGATATTTTTAGGACTCAGACGAAAGTCCAACATCAATTATACATTAAACCCTGATAGGAAATACAAGGTTTGGTCTAATATATTACGAATGTCCGGTAGCATAAAAACTGCCCGAAAACTGCCAAAAAGCACCAAAAATGACCATTTCAATGTTTTTCTGCAAAATTCAGCATTAGTATTTTTACTACAAAGTGCAAAATGGGTTGTTTAAACTCAAATTCCATATGAAAATACATAGGGAACATCATATAAATATATAACCGAATGTTTCCCTACAACTTTCATAAGCGAACCTTTCGACTATCTTCTTGCGGAACGAGCGACAAAAGACTATCCGAACTATATTTTCACACATTTAGCAAACTAGTGAATATTATTTTTGGGTCTTTTAAGGCCTATTTATAGTCATTCAATGTCGTGAAACGTCTTGAAACATTAAATCCCTAAAACACCTAAACATTTAAACATTTCATCACATTTATGAAGCATTAATTTTACCAACCCATTTTAACAATTCAAGACGCCCCCCCCCCCCCCCCCCCCCCGTGTGTGACCGTCAACCACAAGTAGGCCCCCCACCCATTGTTTTTTTAATTATTTTATTACTTGAATACTTATATAAATGGTTAAGTGGATGATGTGGTGGAAGAGTTAGTCATGTGTGGCATGGTTATAACACTCTTCATTAAATCACTAACACATTACCCATTACTTACACCTTAATTTACACACACTTAAAGAATACTCTCTTCATATCTTCATCCATATCACCAAGAACACCATAAAAACCCACTTCACCTTCTTCAATTTTTCTTATGATCAACATGGAGTTTCATGGAACCTAAGAAGATCTAAAGCACTTGCAAGCTAAATCAAGCATTTTCATCCATCCAAGAGTTTAAGATCTTCATCTTCTTTGTTTCTTAACACCATCTAGATCATCCCTAGCCTAGAGCTAGAAGTGAGCTTCTAAATTTATTTTTCATACTTATTTATGTTATGATTATTATTATAGCTAGTAATAACAAAGTAGGGTAGGGTTCCAGCGTGAACAACCTCCCAAGCGTGAACTACGTGAACTAATCTGGACCATTGATTTCCTTTTTAGTTGTTAAGGGTATGATTGTAATTGTATAAAAAATAGATTTAAATCATTATTTTAATAATTGAATTAAGTTACACCTTTCCTATTTTAAATTCATTATCCACATTATATTTTATTTATTAATAAGATAATTATCAAAACAAACAACAAATCACCAGATTTCAATTTTAATTTTTATTTCAGATTTCATCACCAGAATTCAAATTTTGATTTTTAAGATCTACGTAACCTTCATATTTCAACGGTATACACATGTGTACTTGTATATAAAAAGAACAGTACACATGTGTACTCAATATCGTACATATGTGTAATTAGCTACATAATACATACATAGAAACAATACCTGTAAAACTATTTTATATTTAACAAATTACAAGTTCCATAATGTTTTCAAAACCAAACAAAAAAACATATAATTACAAATTCCAGCTTCGTAAAAACAATAAACCCAACATAATCGAAAAAACAAAAAAAAATAATCTTTTACAACTATTCGCCACGTTGTATGCTGAATCATCCTTATCGAACAAGCAAACAAACATATGTGAAATCATCCTTATCGACCTCACACGTGAATCCTCCTTATCGACCTCATACGTGAATCCTCCTTATCGACCTTCCATCTCCACTTTTCTCGTTAACGACATCTCCTATAATAGCACAAAAAAAACTCAGCAACTAATACTTTGCATAATTCACAAGTGTACATCAACAACCTTACACATTCAATACACAAAAAATTCTGAGATATCACAAAAACAGACGCAGTACACATGTGTACATCGCGTTAAAAACAAAGCAAAATCGGAATACACATGTGTACATCACGGTAAAACCAGAGCAAAAAATCAGAATACACATGTGTACATCGCAGTAAAACCAGAGAAAAATCAAAATACACATGTGTACACCCCTATTGCAAAGTAACTTGCAATGTTTGTCACAATAAGACACTGTTTAAGATGTTAGCAAAAAAATATCAAATATTGTCCTAAACTGTTTGGTACTATGGTATTTTGGCATTAAGGTCTCCACAATAACACGTCAAGGTAATTTGAAATATGGGCAACTTAGATCTGGAATATCCTTAACATCTTTACATATTCCTGTACTAGAAGAGGCCTCTGCATCAACGTCAATGAATAAACAATACACATGAAGACCCACTACTTTGCAACAACCCCAACATAAAACAATAAGACGTTATAATTTTTTTTTTGCTAGAAGCAGTACCTCTATAGCTAGTGCTTCTGGTAAGTAGTTTCAGACGCCATTTTTCATTTTCTTATCATTACCATCACCTGAATCCTAGGAAATAAGGGTGTGCTAACTAGTTCAAAAATCATATGAAAACAGACAACTAAGTTGACTCGCCTTCTTCAGTTCTTACTCGTAGAGGTTTTAATAAGCATTCTCAGAGTATAGAATTCAGTTTGACAGTGAAATGACAAGATTCACATCTTAAACAAGATCATTACCAAGCTCATAATAGAAATCACCAATTCCCAACGGCTCGGCCCAAAAACCTTTATTCGACGCTAGCGGATCCACCCCTTACTTTTGCACACATCTCATGAAACAGTGATCTAAAAGCAGGATTCTTCATGATATCATTCTGCAGTTACCCATAACAGAGCATCAACAATCAGAAAAAGATTAACAATTTGTCACTCATATCATACAGTCAAGCAATATTAACCGAATTATTAGACTATTTAAGCCAATCTGATCAAAATTACACCTTGTGTTTGCGAGCCAAGTATCTGAGAACGAAAAGTGGATAGTTGTTCTTTCATAAGATCGATTCATAATTAGCGACATTTTCTCCCAGTAATCCGGTATAGATCCTGATATATTGATACAAATACATGAGAATTATATAATGATACATAAATTAATGTGTACGACATTTTCACCCAGGGGTTTCAGCTCGATTGATTTCTTCTAGAATTGATTGACATTCAAGATCTACAAACCAGAAACCAAAAAACAAACAATTAAGAAAACTTACTGCTCATAGAATCAAAACTGATACGATATACGATTACACTAGGGTTTAAGACGAACCTGAACAGTGCTTCTGTTTGATGTCGATAGGATGGAAGGGTGACGACGAGAGGTGGTGGTGGCGGTGGGAGGCAGATGGCGAGGATCCATTTAGGGTTCGTTTTTTGTTTAAGGATCAATGGTCTCCTTTGCTTTTCTTTCGATGATATGTGAGAGAGAGAGTTTTGTAGTATTTTGAAACCTAAATGTGGAGATATAGGGGATTACAAATGAATTAGTTTCCATATCTTTAATATGAAAGTTCCCTATTTTACCCTTTAGATTAAAATTTAAATTAAATTTATTATACCGTTAATTACAATTGTGCCATTGATCTAAGATCTATCATCTACAAAATCAAGGGACCAGATAAGTTCACGCAGTTCACGCTGGAGAAAATGTTCACGTTTGAACCTAATCCTAACAAAGTAATCATACATAATAATATGAAGATACAAAGAAGCAAAAATACAAATCATGATATGTATATGTTTGTTTATGTTGTGATGAAAGATTGTTATTTGAATATTTGATCTTGTTGAGATGATTAAGACATGTATAACTTGTTGAATGATGTTCTAAAAAAAATATGATCTAACAAGTATACATAAATATGTTAAAGTTTTTTTTTTTTAAAAAAAAAAACTTAAAAGGTAATGGATGATCAAAATTTATGGTGTATTTAAATTATCTAAGGTTTTTATTTAAAAACAAGATCTTTTTACAAGATTATAAAAAGTAACATACAACATGAGATTTTTATAAAAGTTGTTAAAACTAGAAGTAAACTTGGTTTTTGAACTAGTTAACATATGTTATGATCATGTTCAAAACCCTACATGATTTTGAGATCATCTTGACAAGTTATGTTATAAAATCTCATATGTTTTAGTTAAAGACAAGGTTGGAGAACTCGCTAGTCGCTAGCGGGTCGGTGAGGTAGGGACTAGCGACTACTCGGGATTACTCGGGATTAATCGGGATTAATCGGATCGGACTTTTTATGTATAATTTTATGTTTTTATACATATATACATATATTTTTATACGTATTTTTTTTAAGTGGACAAGTTTTGACCGGAATCTGGGAGGTTTTGGCCGGAATATGTGTTTTTTTCGATTTTTTCTGATTTTTTCTGATTTTTTCTGATTTTTTCCGATTTTTTTTTTGTTTTTTCCCGATTTTTGTCCAATTTTTCCCGACCGACTAGTCGCGATTAGGGCCGACTAGGGCCGACTAGGCCGACTAGCGATTTTTTTACTGATTAGCTGAAAATTACTCAGTTGATGGGCGACTAGCGACTAGTCAGCGATTAATCGCCGGCTAGTCGCGATTTTTGCAACCATGGTTAAAGATGTATGAGTAAATTGTTGGTGAATTTAAAAAGAAAAAGATATGTTTATTAAACATGGCAAAGTGATTAAAACAAAGGTTATATGGCAAATTTTTCTTAAACACTTTATGTTATAAAAACTATCATTCTTGGTTAAATCTTTACAAGATTTAAAAAGATTGTAAAGAAAGGTTTTTATAAAAAGAAAAGATTAGATAAATATATATTTTTGAGAAAATATATATTTGGTCATTTTAACAATTTATGTGATATGTAATAATTGGTGTATTAGTTATATGTAACAAAAGTAGGAACTTGAATCCAATGTTACAACTAAACTCAAGACACCTTATAATTAAAGTCTTACAAAACTACACCTAATTACGCCTTAAAGACATGTTACGGACAATACGAACGATCGGACATAAATTATGGTCAAAACGGACGACGGACGAACTTATGGACAAATTACCAATCCGAGGACCTAATACGACATCTAGATGATCTTTCGACACGGACACAAAAATTACGTTACCATTAACAAAATTCGGACATTTTGAAAACTTATAAAAACTATTATGTTTTTATTACCTAAAAAGTATAATTAGTAAATTTTTATAAAAATGTTTTTATAAAAATGAAAGACTTATACTTTTTAATGGGCTGTTTTTTATATAAATGGGCTTATACTTTTAATGGACTTATATTCATAATGGGCTTAAACTAAATACATGGGCTAAGCCCAATATGTGACAACTCGAATTTCCACGATTTCTATCTTCGCATTTATTACACGTTAATTGTTTGGATTGTTTGGTTGTTTGGATTGTAGTTTATATTTATGGAGGTGCAATATAAGTGTTACTGTAATGTGGATATTATGTATGTATATGTATGCATATCATGGTAAATAATGGAACCTTGGCCAACACCTTAACCCACACGAAAACACTTTCACTTGAAAACACCCCTGATGAAAACCCCCACTCTCATGAAAACACCTTCAGACGAAAACACATATGTGTTTTCGTCCACTGATATCCAGCGAAAACAAAATGGGCTTTAGGCCCAGTAGTTGTTAATCACTCACATGTATATTTGGATCATAACCTTTACGTGAGAATTTTTCATTCGGCAAACCCTAATCATCTCTCGCATTCTCTCTCTCGCTACCCTTGAACCCGACGGCTATCCCCTCTCCTTCGAAGCCCGACTTTCTGGTTCGATCATCTTAAGTTTCGGTTAGTATGATCAGTTGTTTGGTTATTGTTTTTGATGTGCTTAATTAATTGTTTGACAATCATGAACAAGCTGCATTGAGTAGTGATTAGTATTGGATGATTTATGAATAGGTGGATTGGATGTTTCTGTCATGAATCATGAGAAATAGATCTGATGTTGTGATAATATTTGGATAGATCTCAACGTATATTCAGTTTAATGTATAATAATAATATGAATTCAGGATTGAATGATTTTGTATTAATGCTTTGTATGTATGGAGGATCACAACTTACTGTCATTGGATAATGTTTGTATGATAAAACGATGTAACTGTTGCCGATGATGATGATGATTAAGATTTGTACTGTTGCGTAACTGTTGTTTCTGATGGGTGATGAAGCCGGCGAAACCCCCCCCCCCAACGAAATCCCCACCTCAACGAAATCACTTATGGGATTTCGGCCCAAAGTGATTTCGTCATTCAAAGGGTTTTCGGCCCAATCAGATTTCGGCCCAACTAGTGTTTTCGGCCCAAGCATGTTTTCGCCAGCAAAGGATTTCGGCCCAAGTGTTTTCGGCTATAACTGTTTTCGGCCCAAACTTGGTTTTCGTCCATTAAGTGTTTTCGCTTGGTGATCTGAAACTGTGTATCTCGTATGTTGATATTGTTGCTTGGTTAGCTCTGTTAGGTTTAACTATGTTAGTTGATAAATCATGTTAAATTGATTAACGTAGTTAAGCACCTTATTAACCAAGTTATATGTGTTAACTCTGTTGAGTAACCACTGCTATTAGTTTGATTAATTAACACTGTTTGTTTGTTAAAACTGTAAAGGGTTAACTCTGTTAAGTTAAGCTCGCAACCCCGTTAAATATGTAACTCAGTTAAAGGTGTTGATTCCGTTAATCTTGTTGACCTTGTTAAGTGTTGGTATTGTTAAACATGTTAATTGATTTGACTACTTACGTGACATACGATATTAAATACTAAGCACCTTATGACATAGATTTGCCTGCGAAACATTTTGAGTTCAAAACTGATTATACATACGTGCGTATTATAGGTCGTGATTGATTAACAGTGAGCGCGTGTATTTCTTTAGCATACTGAGCAAACCAAGGTGAGTTCACACAGCCAAGGCATGGGTTCCCGGGTGGGAATGGGATTTGATGGATTATTGTGTATACTTAGATGATAGAACCTAACGAATACAAACTGACTAGACTAGTAACACCTATTGAACTGATCTTCGCACACCTGCCAAGGGTTGGCCGCGATATTATGACTGACTTCGCACACCTGCCTTCGGAAGGCCGCGAACTAAACTTACTAACGTCTTCGCACACATGCCTGGTAGGCCGCGATACAAACAAACCTAGTCTAGAATACTTGGGATAGTTATCCCCTAATCTTCGCACACCTGCCTGGGAGGCCGCGATGGAAACTATACGATACATGACATAACAAACGAAACTATTACTGCTCACACTATATTATTACTGAACTGTTAACTGTGAACTCGCTCAACTAGTTGTTGACTCTCTGCTGCATGCCTTGCAGGACCTTAGGTACTTATGGAGCTTGCACAAGGAGGAGCAGGTCGTTGTGGGATTCGGATCGTAGACTTTATGTTAAACAATTGAACTTATAACTTTACTTTGGATTTTTATTATTACGCTTCCGCTATTGATACAATGTTTGGTTTGGAACATCAATCGTATTGATTTGGGTTTTACCAACTATCTTATTTATATTATGCTATGTTCAATATGATTGATGGCTTGATCCTGGTCGTGTCACGCCTCCAAGCGGTGGTACTCCGCGTGTGGATTTTGGGGGTGTGACAGATTGGTATCAGAGCCATTGGTTATAGAGAACTTGGTTTTAATATGGAAAAACATTTTTATTAAAACCAGACTATAACCAGAACAGTGCTCTCAACGATCCACAACGACGCTTCGCTCCACGTGCAAGACTCGACATCCTAAGTAATAAGGTTTATGTTTATTACCTGCTTGCTAGAACTGCTTAGAACTTTGCTCGTAGTATGCTTACCTTACTCTTGCTCACTACCTGTTATTGCTTAAGAACACCTATGTGCTTACACTCTTCTGTCATCGCTCTATTCGCGAACCTCTCTAACTCATGTTGCATTTGCTATGAAGATCATGTCTGGATGAATTAACATGACTCAAGCCCAGCTAGAGGCTCTCGTTCAAGCTCAAGTTGCTGCGGCACTTGCAGCTGCTCAAGCAGGTAGTATACCCTGCAGTATAGACTCACACTAGGATCTTTAGATCCTACATTAATTCTCGTATTTAACTTTGTCCTATCCGTACGCAATAGGTCAACACGCGCAGCAGCCTGTCTGCACTTTCAAGAATTTCATGGATTGTCGCCCTAGCACGTTCAGCGGCACTGAAGGAGCGGTTGGACTCCTCCACTGGTTTGAAAAGCTCGAGTCTGTGTTCGAGATGTGTGAATGCCCTGAGGCTCGCAGGGTCAAGTATGCCACTGGCACTTTGGAAGGGATCGCGTTAACTTGGTGGAACGCGCAAGTGCAGATCCTAGGGTTGGCAGCTGCTAACGCCACCCCTTGGAATGACTTCAAGGAATTGATCAAAAGAGAGTACTGCACTCGGGAAGACATCCACAAGCTGGAGGATGAGTTTTATCATTTGAAAATGACTGGGTCAGAGATTGAAGCATATACTAAACGGTCAAACGAGCTGGCCGTGCTGTGTCCAACTATGGTGGACCCTCCATACAAGCGTATTGAGTTGTATCTCAAGGGTTTGGCGCCAGAAATCCAGAGCCACGTAACATCGGCTAATCTTGACGACATTCAGGCTATTCAGCGCCTCGCTCACCGCATCACAGATCAGGCAGTGGATCAGAACAGACTGCCAAAGCGTATCAGCGCTACTGCTACCGTTATTGCTTCTACTACACTTGCTACTTCCAGTGAAAACAAGAGAAAATGGGATGGGGATTCTAGCAAGGGGTCAGCTTCAGTGCAGTCACAAGCTCAGCAACGAAAGACAGACAGTTACCAAAGTCCGAATCAGCAATCATCAGGCAGTCAGGGGCAAAGTGGATATAGGGGGACTCACCCGTGGTGTAACAGGTGCAACAAACACCACAGTGGAAGATGTCGCAGGGAACGTTGTCAAAGATGCCTCAAGCCGGGTCATGAGGCAAAGGATTGTAGAAGCTCGCGACCAGCAAATCAGAACCAGCAACTCCCACCACCAGCTCCTCAGAACCCACAGCAGCAGCAGCCACAGCGTGGAAACCGGGGATGTTTCCAGTGTGGGGCTGAAGGTCACTACAAACGTGATTGCCCTCAACTTAACCAGAACCAGAATCGCAACAACAACAATCAGGGCAACGGGAACAATAACAACAACAACGGGGGAAACAACAACAACAATGGCAACGAAGCTCGGGGTCGTGCTTTTGTGCTAGGTCGGGGTGACGCAGTGAATGATCCCAACGTGGTTATGGGTAAGTTTCTTCTCGACGATATTTACGTTACTGTCTTATTTGATTCGGGTGCTGATACAAGCTATATGTCTTTGAAAATGAGTAAATTGCTAAAACGTACACCAACACCCCTAAACACTAAACACGTCGTAGAACTAGCCAATGGTAAAAGCGTAGAAGCCGCACATGTAATCAAGGGTTGTAGTATCGTTTTAGCTGGTCAGACTTTCTCGATTGATCTTATACCCATAGTTTTGGGTAGTTTCGACGTTGTCATCGGTATGGATTGGTTGTCCCAGCATCACGCAGAAATTTTATGCAAGGAAAAGATCATCCGTATTCCTCGCTCTAGTCAGGAACCTCTCGAAGTCCACGGCGACAAGAGTGGTGCTGTGGTTGGCATCATTTCTTTCTTGAAAGCTCAGAAATGTTTACGAAAGGGGCACACTGCCATTCTGGCACTTGTCACTGACGCATCAGCAAAGGAAAAGAAACTGGAGGATATTCCAGTTGTACGTGACTTTCCTCAGGTGTTTCCTGAAGATTTACCCGGTTTACCGCCTCACCGCCAAGTCGAGTTTCAGATTGAGTTAGCTCCTGGAGCAGCACCAATAGCCCGCGCACCGTATCGTTTAGCTCCAACTGAACTGGAAGAACTTTCAAAGCAACTACAAGAGCTCTTGGATAAGGGCTTCATTCGTCCAAGCTCTTCGCCTTGGGGAGCTCCGGTACTTTTTGTGAAGAAGAAAGACGGTACGTTCAGAATGTGCATCGACTACCATGAACTAAACAAGGTGACGGTGAAGAACCGTTATCCTCTTCCGCGTATAGACGACTTATTCGACTAGTTGCAGGGGTCGAGTTACTACTCCAAGATAGACTTGAGGTCAGGGTATCATCAGCTGAGAGTCCGGGATGAGGACGTCTCCAAAACCGCATTCAGAACTCGTTACGGCCACTACGAGTTTCTTGTCATGCCATTCGGGTTAACGAACGCGCCTGCCGTATTTATGGATCTTATGAACAGGGTGTGTAAACCCTATCTTGACAAGTTCGTCATTGTCTTCATCGACGACATCCTGATTTACTCCAAGAGTCAAGAGGAGCACGAACAACACCTACGATTGATCTTGGAACTTCTTAGAAAGGAGCAATTGTACGCCAAGTTGTCCAAATGCGACTTCTGGCTTCGTGAAGTCCACTTCTTAGGCCATGTGGTGAACAGGGATGGGATTCATGTCGATCCATCCAAGGTAGATTCGATCAGGAACTGGCCTGCACCGCGTACACCAACGGAAATACGCCAATTCTTGGGTTTGGCGGGTTACTACAGACGGTTCATCAAAGACTTCTCCAAGATCGCACAGCCGCTTACGTTGCTGACACAGAAGGGTGTCACTTACCGTTGGGGAGATTCTTAGGAAACTGCTTTTCAGTACCTAAAGGATAGGCTTTGCAGCGCACCTATTCTCTCACTGCCAGAGGGCACAGAAGATTTTGTGGTTTATTGTGACGCGTCGATACAGGGTCTTGGGTGTGTATTGATGCAGCGGGATAAGGTTATTGCTTACGCTTCTCGTCAACTCAAGGTTCACGAACGGAACTACACGACGCACGATTTAGAGCTGGGAGCTGTTGTTTTCGCGCTTAAGATATGGCGACACTACCTGTACGGTACCAGGTGCACAATTTACACCGATCACAGGAGTCTCGAGCATATTCTTAAGCAAAAGGATTTGAACATGCGTCAACGGAGATGGGTTGAACTACTGAACGACTACGAATGCGCCATCAAGTACCATCCAGGCAAGGCCAATGTTGTGGCTGATGCTCTCAGTCGGAAAGACACTCTACCAAGACGCGTACGAGCTTTGCAGCTCACTATTCAGTCCGGTCTTCCTGCACAGATACGAACTGCTCAGATTGAAGCATTGAAACCCGAAAACGTCAAAGCTGAAGCCTTACGCGGCTCAAGGCAACGAATGGAACAAAAGGAAGATGGCGCCTACTATGTAACGGGGCGTATTTGGGTCCCACTTTATTGCGGTTTACGAGAACTTGTGATGGATGAAGCTCACAAGTCTCGCTACTCGGTACATCCAGGGTCGGATAAAATGTACCACGATCTCAAAACAACATACTGGTGGCCAAGCATGAAAGCCCACATCGCAACGTACGTCGGCAAATGTCTGACTTGTGCGAGAGTCAAGGTCGAGTACCAGAAACCAGCGGGCTTACTTCAGCAACCCAAGATACCGCAATGGAAATGGGAAGAAATTTCCATGGATTTCGTTACAGGCTTACCCAGATCCCAGCGTGGGAATGATACCATATGGGTGATCGTGGATCGACTCACCAAGTCTGCACACTTCCTGGCTATAAAGGAAACGGATAAGTTCTCCACTCTCGCAGACGTTTATCTCAAAGAAGTTGTGTCGAGGCACGGGGTGCCCACTTCCATCATTTCAGATCGGGATGCACGATTCACGTCAGAGCTGTGGCAAGCAATGCATAAATCTTTCGGCTCACGGTTAGACATGAGCACAGCATATCATCCTCAGACGGATGGGCAGTCTGAGCGAACGATCCAAACTCTTGAAGACATGCTGCGGGCATGTGTCATTGACTTCGGCAACGGCTGGGAAAAGCACCTCCCTTTGGTGGAGTTCTCATACAATAACAGCTATCACACCAGCATTCAAGCCGCTCCATTCGAGGCATTGTACGGGCGTAAATGCCGGTCACCTCTCTGTTGGGCAGAGGTGGGGGATAGTCAGATTACGGGTCCAGAGATTGTAGTGGATGCCACGGAAAAGATTGCACAAATACGACAACGCATGGCGGCAGCACGCGACCGTCAGAAAGCATACGCGGATAAGCGTAGGAAACCGTTGGAATTTCAGGTCGGGGACCGGGTTTTACTTAAAGTCTCACCCTGGAAGGGTGTGGTTCGCTTTGGCAAACGGGGCAAACTAAATCCGCGATACGTCAGACCGTTCGAGATCATTGAGAAAATAGGCAAAGTGGCCTACAAGCTAAACCTACCAGCTGAACTCGGTGCAGTTCACAACGTATTCCACGTGTCGAATCTGAAGAAATGTCTGTCAGATGAGACCCTCATAGTTCCTTTTAAGGAACTCACTATCGACGAGCGGTTGCAGTTCGTCGAGGAGCCAGTTGAAATCACGGACCGGGATGTTAAGGTCCTCAAAAACAAGAGAATCCCTCTTGTTCGAGTTCGTTGGAACTCCCGACGTGGCCCAGAGTACACCTGGGAACGCGAAGACCAAATGAAAGAAAAGTATCCCCAGTTATTCGAAAACCGTGCAACCACTGCTGAGGCTGAAGCTACTACTACAGAATTTCGGGACGAAATTCCAAATCAACGGGGGGATGATGTGACACCCCAGGAAAACCAGTGAACGATATAACTTACGTAGCTCCCTCAGTGAGTGCGTACCAAATTTCGGGACGAAATTTCTTCTAAGTTGGGGATAATGTAACAACTCGAATTTCCACGATTTCTATCTTCGCATTTATTACACGTTAATTGTTTAGATTGTTTGGTTGTTTGGATTGTAGTTTATATTTATGGAGGTGCAATATAAGTGTTACTGTGATGTGGATATTATGTATGTATATGTATGCATATCATGGTAAATAATGGAACCTTCGCCAACACCTTAACCCACACGAAAACACTTTCACTTGAAAACACCCCTGATGAAAACCCCCACTCTCATGAAAACACCTTCAGATGAAAACACATATGTGTTTTCGTCCACTGATATCCAGCGAAAACAAAATGGGCTTTAGGCCCAGTAGTTGTTAATCACTCACATGTATATTTGGATCATAACCTTTACGTGAGAATTTTTCATTCGGCAAACCCTAATCATCTCTCGCATTCTCTCTCTCGCTACCCTTGAACCCGACGGCTATCCCCTCTCCTTCGAAGCCCGACTTTCTGGTTCGATCATCTTAAGTTTCGGTTAGTATGATCAGTTGTTTGGTTATTGTTTTTGATGTGCTTAATTAATTGTTTGACAATCATGAACAAGCTGCATTGAGTAGTGATTAGTATTGGATGATTTATGAATAGGTGGATTGGATGTTTCTGTCATGAATCATGAGAAATAGATCTGATGTTGTGATAATATTTGGATAGATCTCAACGTATATTCAGTTTAATGTATAATAATAATATGAATTCAGGATTGAATGATTTTGTATTAATGCTTTGTATGTATGGAGGATCACAACTTACTGTCATTGGATAATGTTTGTATGATAAAATGATGTAACTGTTGCCGATGATGATGATGATGATTAAGATTTGTTCTGTTGCGTAACTGTTGTTTCTGATGGGTGATGAAGCCGGCGAAACCCCCCCCCCCCAACGAAATCCCCACCTCAACGAAATCACTTATGGGATTTCGGCCCAAAGTGATTTCGTCATTCAAAGGGTTTTCGGCCCAATCAGATTTCGGCCCAACTAGTGTTTTCGGCCCAAGCATGTTTTCGCCAGCAAAGGATTTCGGCCCAAGTGTTTTCGGCTATAACTGTTTTCGGCCCAAACTTGGTTTTCGTCCATTAAGTGTTTTCGCTTGGTGATCTGAAACTGTGTATCTCGTATGTTGATATTGTTGCTTGGTTAGCTCTGTTAGGTTTAACTATGTTAGTTGATAAATCATGTTAAATTGATTAACGTAGTTAAGCACCTTATTAACCAAGTTATATGTGTTAACTCTGTTGAGTAACCACTGCTATTAGTTTGATTAATTAACACTGTTTGTTTGTTAAAACTATAAAGGGTTAACTCTGTTAAGTTAAGCTCGCAACCCCGTTAAATATGTAACTCAGTTAAAGGTGTTGATTCCGTTAATCTTGTTGACCTTGTTAAGTGTTGGTATTGTTAAACCTGTTAATTGATTTGACTGCTTACGTGACATACGATATTAAATACTAAGCACCTTATGACATAGATTTGCCTGCGAAACATTTTGAGTTCGAAACTGATTATACATACGTGCGTACTATAGGTCGTGATTGATTAACAGTGAGCGCGTGTATTTCTTTAGCATACCGAGCAAACCAAGGTGAGTTCACACAGCCAAGGCATGGGTTCCCGGGTGGGAATGGGATTTGATGGATTATTGTGTATACTTAGATGATAGAACCTAACGAATACAAACTGACTAGACTAGTAACACCTATTGAACTGATCTTCGCACACCTGCCAAGGGTTGGCCGCGATATTATGACTGACTTCGCACACCTGCCTTCGGAAGGCCGCGAACTAAACTTACTAACGTCTTCGCACACATGCCTGGTAGGCCGCGATACAAACAAACCTAGTCTAGAATACTTGGGATAGTTATCCCCTAATCTTCGCACACCTGCCTGGGAGGCCGCGATGGAAACTATACGATACATGACATAACAAACGAAACTATTACTGCTCACACTATATTATTACTGAACTGTTAACTGTGAACTCGCTCAACTAGTTGTTGACTCTCTGCTGCATGCCTTGCAGGACCTTAGGTACTTATGGAGCTTGCACAAGGAGGAGCAGGTCGTTGTGGGATTCGGATCGTACACTTTATGTTAAACAATTGAACTTATAACTTTACTTTGGATTTTTATTATTACGCTTCCGCTATTGATACAATGTTTGGTTTGGAACATCAATCGTATTGATTTGGGTTTTACCAACTATCTTATTTATATTATGCTATGTTCAATATGATTGATGGCTTGATCCTGGTCGCGTCACGCCTCCAAGCGGTGGTACTCCGCGTGTGGATTTTGGGGGTGTGACACAATATCAATAACTTATGGGCTAAGCCCAATATCAAACTTATGGGCCCAGAAGCCCAACACTATTTAAGCCCAACACTATTTAAGCCCAACACTATTTAAGCCGAAACACTAATTAAGCCCAACACTATTTAAGCCCAACACTATTTAAGCCCAACACTATTTGGGCCTAATATCATAATTTCTTGGGCTAAGTCCAATGACATAAATTGTAAAGAAATACAAAGTTCAACGAACAATAAAGACATACAAGTCTTACACATATCTAAGACACAAGACTTGTACTCAAGTTATTTACAAAGACCGAAGTGTCTAACAAATATAACAACGATTGTAGGTCGCAACACTGTTCAGGACTACCGCACGTGAAATCATATTTACTTCTACTCACTGACGCGATACTGTGAGTTCATGTCCCCTTTTCATTTTAAATGCTTTTCAACCTTTACAACTATCGGGGAAAATATATGTACAATAAGTATGATAATTCAAGGAATGTAACACTTTAGATCATGTGAGAAATTAGGGCCATAACTAAAGTACCATTAATCCAGTTTGGACCAAGGAACAAAGGGTTAGATCTAATGGGTTTTGGCGAGCCCCACTCATGGCCATTCATTTGCCTAGGAGTACGTTTGTTAACCTACGACATGGTGTCGATACAATTAAAATCGTCTAGGGTTGGATTGCTTCCTGTTTCGTCACACATATTAATGTCCTTGCAAAACATTAATGATCACGATTTCATTGACGCTTTTCATACTATATTTGATTCAAATACAAATACATTCTACATTTTTCGGGTGTATCATACACAACTAAACTGCAAGAAGTCGCTCAACCTTTGTTGATTTTTCTACTTAAACATGTATTTCAGGGAATTAGTGGACCTTGTCATGGATTCTAATTCAAGAAACAAGTATCAAGACTCCATGCCATTTTTTGAAGGGTTTATCTATTATACTGCCGCTTTGCGGTATTATAGTGGACAAAGCCTTAATGTTTAAAACTTTCGTTTTGGATGTATGAAATAATAACAACTTAGTTTCTTTGAATGGTTTGTAAATTATAAACTTAATGTATGCTGCGCATCTTTTGAACAATTATGGTAATGGCAATGGAGTATGTTTTATTCATTTAGTATGTTTACTTATATCGTTATGCAATGAGAACCAACAGATCACACCTCGCGCTTCTGCTACGAGCAGGGTGTGACATATACTACCATAATGGGTCGAAACGGGTCAAAAGCACTTAGGTAGACTTTCAAATCAGAATGTTAGCTCTATTAAATCATACCAAATGAGTTCAAATACTTATTTTATTTATAGAACACCATTCTATCCTATCTCCCAATTTAGGATCCGACTGTATGACATAGTGATTCCATACTAGGTCCCACTTGATTCCTTGATTTCCTGAGCTTCGTTAGGACACTAAATCAAGGATACTTGCAATCACAAGTGAGTACATAGTTCCCCTCTTTTACTGCTTTCAATTGTTTTGGGGTGAGACATATATGCCTATTTGTTATTTTCATGATTTTAAACTATATGATTACACATGATTAGTACCTATTCTTTTAACGAATTAAACGATTATCTATGGCTTAAACACTGATTTTCAAAACTTGTAAAAACTAATTGTTGGGTTGTACTTATCTTATACATTCACCAAACCGATTGGTAGTACGATATAGCGCTATAGGACTAGACACCCCATTCCTGTTGTATGGAATGTCAGAAACCAAATTTTAACCAAATAGAAATTGCCTTTGTAGTATTTCTATAGTCTCCAAAGTGTAGTTTGATACACTAACGTTTGAATGAATACCAAATCACAGTTTCTTTTGTATATTTTGATATACTACAAAAGTACAGTTTGATGTGCTCTCAAATTTGATCTACCAAAGTATATTTTGATATACTATGTACAAAATCCAACATATGTTTTAACATGCTACTTTGTTATAAACCAAAACATAGTTTGATATGCTACTATTTACTAAAGTATATTTTGATGTACTACCAAAGCATAGTTTGATATGCTATTTTCAAACCAAAGCATAGTTGATATGCTATTTTCAAACCAAAGTATAATTTGATATACTACCGATAATTTTATTCTTAAACCAAAGTATGCATGAGATATACTATCAAATCTATTATTTCATTAACCAAAGTATATTTTGATATACTACCTATTAACTATTTCAAAACTAAAGTAGATATACTAATTATCCGGTCTTTTCTAAACAAAAGTATATTTTATATACTACAAACCTTTCACCAAAACAATGCATTTTAGAAACAAAACTTTTACAGGGATTCATGGCTATTTTTGTAAAACATAAAACCTTTTTCTTATATTAACTAAAGCCATGAATCTAAATCTACAAAACCTATGTTACTCACAGGCATTTTTATGCTGACGTGTTACACCCCGACCACGTTAAAACAACAAAACGTGGCGGAAACGTCGGGGAGTGTTGTAACAGAATCATTGTTTCACAACCATGGATTAAACAGTTTCGTTTTATTGAATTAAATGTATTACATTACATTGGAATTAGAAACAAAACAGGAACAAATAAACTTTCATTGTTATTAAATCACTAAGGCCTCGTCCATTCCTATGTGAGCGTACACAAGTATCATCATCAAACATCATCAACTATGGTACCTGAAACACATGTGAAAATACGTCAGCATAAAAATGCCGGCGAGTACATAGGTTTTATGTGAGTGTCAGATTCATGGCTCGTTTTACATGTTGCAATACTTATTTTAAAACGTTATTTTGAAAAGTATAGCATTGCGACATAATTAACCAACTCAAATCTAGTTGGATATGATTTATAAAATCTCGTAGCCATGATTCTTAACCCCAAAACATTTGTTTTATGAAATCAAATTGTAAAACATATCGTAGAAACTCGTTAACAAAACTCGTATGGTTTATATTATTCAGAAAACATCATTGTGTGACATCGCTTCAAAATCGTTTACCCAAGTGATCTAGATAACGCAACGATATATAATGTGCTAAAAGCACTTATATATAGGAAGTACCAGCGGCGTATCCACCATGCTTTTAACACATTACCGTAAAACCCGTTAGGATCCTTCAATGATATCAAACACTAACTTGTGAAAGTGCGGAAAACAGTCACAAGCCGATTCAAGAATAATATAAAGAAACAATAATGATCAAAACACAAACCGGAATATCTTGCATTCAAAGTTGAACAATGACTAATACAAGACTCCTTGAGAGTTTCGGCTGGCCTTCTAGTCGTAACAAACTAATCAACCTCAACCAAATGGTTGAGGTTTGTTTAAATACTAAACATATGGACTATTAACCTAAGCCCACTCGAAACCGGCCATACTAGCCCAACCCTTACAAGTCGACCCAAAATATAACTTAAACAATTACAAAATCAATCCTTTAACTAAGCAATCCTTCATGTATAAACCTTCAGGTTCCAACAATCTCCCCCTAGGTTTATGCGTGGAGGTTCTTGAGACTTCAACCTTCACGATCACCACCCAACCGATCCTTGAGTCCACCAAAACCTTTTGTGCGAATATGAATGGCTGAAACAACAGCAGCAGTCCATCCTTTTGCAATCTCTTCATATTTTTCAGTAGCTCGTATTTGATTTTGAGCTAACACCTCCAGATCTTCAAGAGCAAGATTCAGCAAATCAACTTGATCAACCAATCAATAATTCACATCATCATCACAAACAAACACTGCCTGTCCTAGACGCTCATCATAAGCCCAGAAATGTAAGGACTTCAAAGCACCTTTTGGAATCTTTTTCACCAATGGAATCATCTTTTCTTTGTCAGTTATAGGCCAATGCACAATCTTCATGCGCTTGTTTGTGTATGGATCTCTAATTCCTTTAGCTGGTTTAACAAAAGACTCTGCCGTGCGCATCGAAGGAAAGTTACGAAGAACCTCTCTCTTCAATCTCTCGAAAAAGATATATCCAGGACCTCCAGGCTTATCATCTACATAAGGTGCTTTAGACAAATTTGTCAAATCAACTTTAGTGAAAGACTGAAACTGGCCTGGATGTTTGTACCACTCGACAGGACCAACTTTTCTCTTTATCCACCATCTTTGGTGATCATGATCGAATCCCCAGCTAACTACACCAGAACGATTTCCAACCTTATCATAGAGAGTTTCACCAACATCCATTAAATGATGAGTTGCATGAGCATCATCATCATCTGGATTCAGATTCTTGTTCTTCAAAATTACAAACTCCCTTTTCTTTTTAATTCTTTCAGCCTTCTCTTTGTCTACCACTGGATTAGTAACTCTTTTGAAATATTGCTCCATAGCAGCACTTCTCTCAGCATCATCCTTAGCGAAAGCTTTTCTTCTGTTTTCAACATCAGTTGGATCAGAAAACTCTTGTTCAAACTTCTTTTCCAATTTTCCTCGTAAATCATAAACCATACTGAACAACAAACTAACATCTCCTTGAAGCTGTTCAATCTGTTGATCTTTCTTCACTATAGTGTCTTCAAGTTGAATAATCTTGGCATCTTTGTGAATTGAATCTTGCTCAAGCACCACCAATCTTTTCTTCATCTCTCTCATGCTAATAAACTCATCATCATCACTTGAGTCATCCTCAAATAGCATCCTCAACGGTTCTTCGGGTCTCTTACCACTTGAACTGCTAGGTAAGTCATGAACAATTTTAGAAGGACCTGCAGATTCAGAAACACCAAGTGACATAATATCAACAACAGAATCAGTATCAACAGTTGTAACTTGAACATCAACAGTGGTGGTATCCATATCATTTCTTTGAGTGTCAGCATCAAACTCAAAGATATCTTCAGTAGCGGTGGTGGTATCAGTGATACTTTTTTCAAAATCGAAGTCATACAGACCATCATCATCATCTTCAACAATATTCATGCATTGATCTTTGTTTTGCTCAACATACATTCCGAGTCGAGGATCCCTCCTTTTCCGCTTCAATGGCAGGGAATTAGGATCCTTTGGGTTCTCACTAGGCTCTTCACTTGAAACTGAAAGATCAGAAGGAGGATTTCCCATCTTATCAGTTACAGACTTTAATAACAAGGCCAAACTTTCAGCAGAAATCACAGGTGGAACAGCAGAAACAGCAGTATCAGCTTCAGCTTCAGGAGGAAGCTCTTCATCTTCCCCAGAATCACACATAATCTCAATGCCTTCATCGTCAGAATCAATTGTTAAAAACTTTGTCTCAGACTCATCTTCAATACCCCTTTGAATATCATGTTCTTCAGCAACAATAGCATTTGCAGGTGCATCATTCACTAGAACAGGTTGCACTATTACTGGATGAGCAACGACATCTTCAGTCTCTGCAAATTGACCAAATTTCTCTAACGGAATTAATCCTTCAAATTTCTTTTCAGTACCCTTCTTTGGAGTGAGAGCACCAAAACAAGCTGGACCCATGGGCTTCAATTCCAATGTGTTTCCAGATCTCTCCAACTCTGGATAACGAGCATTAAAAATCATTTGCAAAAACCTTGGATACATGAGAAACTTGTCCTTTCTGACTCCAATCACATTTCTCTTCATCGCTTCCAAAATATACTTTGAATAATTGAAAGGCTCGTTTGTTATCACACAGACAAGAGCAGCTGACTGAGTAATGTTCAACTGATCAATGCCTCCTCTGTTCTCTGTCATGCACAAAATAAACATGTGCAACAAAAGTCGCCAATAAGGATGCACAAACTTCTTAACCAGAGATGGATACTTCCCTTCATAACTCAATCTAGGCAATATTGCTTCAACTGTGCCAGCGGAAAGTTCAATTGAATCTGTTTCTTGGTCATTGAACTGTAATACTTCTCGAATCATCTACTCTGTCACAGTAACAACCTTCTTTTGAATGTCAGCAACAATAACTCCTTTTCCTTCAATAACTTCAATTCTTGCACTTTTCCAAAATTCTTGAATAAGATTTTCGTAGATAACTGGGTTTTCTCGTAGTGCGTGAACAATACGGCAGCTGTTGAGACCTTTCATCAATGAAGTATACACCTTCTTGTGTTTCTCCGGAGGAGGTGCTAAGTATCCTGCTTGATTATGTGTCGAAATGAACTTCAAATCCATAATCTGCATAAAACAAAATGCATTAGAAATATTGATATTTATATTTGTATGAAATTTCCAAATTACAAAGTCAACATTTAGAACAAACTCAGATTTTAAAAGCTTGACTCGAGACTGTTACTTTTGACTCGAGACCATGAGTCGAGACCAAGAGTTCTCGAGTCGAAATCATGATTTATTGAGTCGAGACCATGAGTCGAGACCTTGAGATCTCGAGTCGAGACCTTGAGATCTCGAGTCGAGACCATGAGATTGCGACTTGTAACCACTGGTCTCGAGTCCTTATGTTATCTGAGTCGAGACCCCACAAACAACTTTATCTTTTCAAATTTTGGATCAAAATCCCAAAAACATCCTATGATTTATTTGAAGACCAAAATATATTTAAAACTAGGGTTCTTGGTCATCTTCAAATCTTCATCAAAACATCATCAGATCTTCATAACACCTACAAAACTTCAACCAAAACATCAAAATACCTTTAAAAACCGATGAATCGAGACCCGAAACCGAATATAATGATCCGAAACTGGAGAACACGTCGGAAACTATAGCGACTTGCCGGAACTTTTGAGAGAGAATATCAAATGGTCTCGAGTGAGAAATGAGGTCTCGACTCGAGACCTGTGTTTTATACCTCAAACCTCAGTGAACTGGGCCTTTTGACTTTGGGCCGAGACCAAACATTTGGGCTTAAACAATTTTAAAGGATTTTCTTTGATAAATTAATTTTGAATAAAAATCTCCTTTAAAAATCAGTTATAATTTCAACAACCCATTAAACTTTCTGAGCATAATATACGAATGCAAAAACCTAAAACAAAAATAAATAATAAAAACTATTATTTACAAAAATAAATTAGGAAATAAACAAAATTACTCAGGGATCAAATCACGAGGTTTCGGGCTTAACTTCACTTATCAACACTGATCTACTACCGAATGATCTAGACGATTGCCATTATATTTGTCCACCTAAACTCATCTCCCTAGACCTTTTCCATATAACTGCCTGTAACAAATTTTATCATGTTTTGATTTCTTAACAATGAACACCCAAACAAATACTAATCAAATCCCGGAAGTATAAACAGCACACTCTATCATGCAAGTAGCTTCCCTACCACATATTTCACAAGTCCAATCCAAATCTCTGAAAGCTTAACTGGGAATAGATTGAGAAGAGAACAGAATAGATCTTTTGCAGAGATGATATAATATACAGATCAAATGAGTTTTTCTCAATTTGATATAGGTTTCTTGGGGTTTCTTTTGGGCACTTGAGGGCCTCTTTCGGGTGTATTAGATCTACAGCGCGACAACGTACAGCTAGGTCAGCATGTATCTGGATGCAGCAGAAGCTAACGTTGCCTAGCACCTCCAGGTCAGCATATATCTGGATGCAGCAGAGGAGATACACGACTTTTTCAGAGAAGATTTCAGAGTCAGACCAAAATTGTGTGTATCGGGACAACATACAGACATTCAAATAGACATGAGCTAATTCCAAGTGATTTTCTTTCCTGGGGTCATGTACTATTTTAGTTCTGAACAGAAACAGCCAATGTTTCCAGTCTTAATAATATAGCCTACCAAAACATCAATACTAGAGTCAAATTGTTTCGATACAGGTCTTATATGAGTCAGCCCTTGACCATAATGTGAAAATTCATATCATCTCCCATGTCATGCAAAGCTTCTTTTTGTATTTTTCAAATTTTTATTGTTTTTGTATTTTTCAATTTTTTTATTATTTTTGTATTATTATTTTTTTTTTTGTTAAAATTTTCTCCCCCTAAATTTGAGCATAAATAAAAACTACCTAAGAATAGAAAACTTTATGAACAAATTTACCTACGAAACAAAAACATGCTCAGTCAGTGAAACGGATCATTTTCAGAAAATCCACAAGCACTTTGAATTTTGAGCTGCTGACAGTTTTGGTGAACAAATCAGCAGCATTTGCATCTGTGTCGATTTGCTCAAGTGTAATAAGACCTCTGTCAAAGCAGTCTCTAATGAAATGAACTTTTATGTCTATGTGCTTGGTTTTGGAGTGAAAAACAGGATTTCTAACTATTTGTATTGCAACATCATTATCGCAGTAAATAGTAGTATTGAGATAAGTCAAACCGTAGTCCTGCAATTGATGTTGCATCCACACCACTTGAGAGCAAGATGCAGAGGCGGCAACGTACTCAGCTTCAGCTGTAGAAATCGCCACCGTTTGTTGTTTCTTGCATTGCCAAGAAATGAGCCTATCACCCAGAAATTGGAATCCAGCTGATGTTGATTTCCTGTCACTATCAGTACCTCCAAAGTTGCTATCAGAAAACGCAAACAAGTCAAAATTGGAATCCCTCGGATACCACAGGCCAAACCGAGGTCGGCCTTTAAGGTACCCGTTTAACAGCAGTAAGATGAGAAGTTTGAGGATTAGCCTGATATCTTGCACAGTTGTAGACAGCAAACATGATATCCAGACGGCTAGCTGTCAGATACATCAACGACCCTATCATAGACCTATACTGACGTTGATCAACAGGAGATCCTTCTTCATCTTCAGTCAATAGCGGTCTGAAAACTTGAATTTTGCTAGCACATCATCCACATACTTCCCTTGATGAATAAGAATGCCTTGAGAATTCTGTTTGACTTGTAGACCCAAAAACAGTGTCATTTCCCCGAGAGCACTCATTTCAAATTTCTTTTTCATAACTCTCTCAAACTCCTTGCAGAGCTCCTCACTTGTAGATCCGAAGATAATATCATCGACATAAGTTTGAACCAAGATCTGATCCTTGCCCACTTTCTTGATAAACAAAGTCTGACCTATCGTGCCACGTATGTACCCATGAGCCAAAAGATGTTCAGTTAGAGTAGCATACCAAGCTCATGGTGCTTGGTGAAATCCATACAATGCCTTGTCTAGCTTGTAGGCATATTCTGGATGATCTGGATGCACAAAACCTGGTGGCTGCTCAACAAAGATTTCTTCCTTCACATCTCCATATAGAAACGCTGTCTTGACATCCATCTGATATACAGTGAACCCCATATATGACGCGTAAGCTAAGAAGATCCGGATGGCTTCAAGTCGGGCAACTGGAGCATATACTTCATCATAATTCAGACCCTCTATTTGTCGAAAACCCTGAACCACCAGCCTTGCTTTATTTCGAACAATAACCCCTGCAGAATCTTGCTTGTTTCAAAACACCCATCTAGTTCCAAGTTTGCGCTTTCCCTTTGGCAACTTGACAAGTTTCCATACTCCAAGCTTCTCAAACTGGTTCAGCTCTTTATGCATAGCATCTACCCAGCCTGGTTCCTGCAAAGCTATATCAACAGTTTTAGGTTCTATTTGTGAAATGTAGCAAGAATATAAGCATGTATTGATGGTTCCTGATTGGCTCCTGGTTAAAACTCCTGCATTTACAGGACCAATCACATTCTCTATAGGTTGATTTCGTTGGACACTTGTAGGTATTGCCATGTCAGGTACGGTCTCGTCTTCAGGAGAAGCATCTTGATTATCAGCAGTGATGTTGCTAGACTCCCCCTCATTAGATGCTGCAGTATGATAAGGTTAAGAAAGTTCGTGATAACCTTCAGATTTTCAAGTCGGTGATCGTGTATTACTTAAGGTCTCACCTTGGAAAGGTTTGATCAGATTTGGAAAGAAAGGAAAACTTGCACCTAGATACGTTGGACCATTCAAGATCGTCGAAAGAATCGGTAAGGTAGCCTACAGACTTGAGTTACCTCCTGAACATGGAAATGTTCATCCAACCTTTCACGTGTCCAATCTCAAGAGGTGTTTAGCTGATGAGAACCTCCACATACCGCTTGACGAAATTCGTGTTGATAAAACACTGAAATTTGTTGAGAAACTGGTGGAAATCATGGAACGTGAAGTCAAGTGGCTTAAACGTAAGCGTATTTCTTTGGTCAAGGTTCGCTGGGAATCTAAACGTGGACCCGAGTTTACTTGGGAACGCGAAGATCAAATGAAGGCAAAGTATCCGCATCTTTTTTCCACGAGTTTCCTCTAAATAAATTTCGGGACGAAATTTCCACAAGTAGGGGAGACTGTAACATTTGTGCTTGAAATCATTATGAACAGTTCAGTTATCAATAAAACAATGTTATTTGATCCCAATGTTTGTTTGGTTGTGTTTTATATTTTTCATGTTTTGACTTTTGTTCAATTTTAAACTCTACATCGCTTTCTGGAGAATTATACGCAAACTGATGCGTAAACGTACTCAGTTTAATGCGACAAATACTCCGGAACATCAACATATACTCAACATACCTTAAATAACCTTTACATAACTTAGAAATAAGTTTTAAAGGCTTTGTTATGACAAAAACAAGTTAATTCGCTTATAGGGACTAAACTTGACAAACTGCAAAAGTATGCCAATTTGAACTATAACAGACATTCCGGAACATGTCCATAAGTTAAACATACCATAAATATCCTTTACATAGCTTAGAAATAGGCTTTGAGGGATTAGGTATGCTAAAATAAACTTTTGGATCATTCAGGGACTAAAAGTGTCAAAAAGTGCACAAGTTTGCACTTTCGCGCATAACTTACGTTCTGAATACATCCGGACATCCAAAAATTTATTTAAGCATCCTAATATTATGCCTTAGTGTTTGGCATGAGAAAAATCCATTCGTCGCGCAATTTGGATCGTTTTTCGCGCTTATGCGCATTTCGTCGTAATTAAGCGAACATCGCGATCGTACGGCTAAACGAACCAACATCCGACATATTTTTGAGCATGTTTCATGTCCTCAATGTTTAAGCATCATTTTAGGGCCTTAAAGATGGCTTAACGGGCCTTAAACGTGTCGGAAATGGCCTTAAACCACAACAGGGACCTAAACTGTCATTTCTGAAACTTATTTTCTGATCTGGACTCCCAGGCGGGGCGCGTAAGCCCTGTCTAAATCTTCACGCGGGCCGCGTCAGCCCTGCAGATGCAGAAACTCGTTTTTCTTGCAAAAATTGGCCTTTCAAGCATCCAAGGGGCAATGCCTCTTCACAATCTCTGGGTTAGGGCCACATATTGATACAACAACATCTTGACAAGTGTACGAATGAGATCAAGGCACGATATTCAAGAAACGATCCTAACGGTCTTGCTTTTCCTATAAATACCCCCCCCCCCATTTGTGTTAAAACCCACAAAATCTGATCTAAAGCTCTAAGTTGAGGCCTTTGCTTCATACCTGAGCTCCTGGATCGAGATTAGCTTTCGGGGACCCTTCGTAAGTGTTCTTTCGTTCTTTTAATCGCTTTCTAGTCCTAAAGTCAAACTATGTTTGACTTTCTGCGTTGACCAGCCTATGGTCAACACGAAGTTCATTTGAACTTCATAACGTGAGCGTGATCACGATGGTTATAGTCCCTAGTGACTACACCTACTGATCACCACGTTATGTAGGCTCAGTGACGAGTCGTAGTTTCGGCCAAAATGCGGCTTCTTGTGTATTTTGTAACCAAACTACTCGTGGGTATCAAAACCGTTTGTCTTGATACCAAACCTGTTTTCTAAACTTAGTTAAGCATGTGTTAACATGCTTAGCTCGTCACTTTTAGTATAGTGCTTGTATAGGGTCGTAAGGTAAGCGATCTAAACAATCGCTTATGCTTTCGAACCCGACCCATTTGGTCGATCATTAGGATTTGACCAAACACATTAGGTGACCATAGCCATATAGGGAATAACCTTCTGAGGTTATACCTTATGGTCACGATGTTAGGCGTTCCAAATGTCACACCCCGACCACGTAGAACATACAAAACGTGGCGGAAATGTCGGGGAGTGTTGTAACAGAATCAATTGTTTCAAATCCATGGTAAACGAAGTTTTGTTTTATTAATCAAACATGAAAGTTTACATTGTTTAAACAAGAACCAAAGAGTACATAACATAAATTAACTAGTTCTTGTCTCGTTTTAAGTCACTAAGGCTCAGGTCCGCCTAAGTATGTCTTGATAAGTCCTATGCACCATTTCCTGAAAACACATGTGAAAATAGGTACGTCAGCATAAAAATGCCTGTGAGATACATTGGTTTTGTGAAAACGGGATTCATGACTTATGTTTGAGAAAATGTTTAGTCATGAACCTTGTAATTTGCTTTGTCTTGTAAATCATTTGAAAAACGATAAGATCAGATGATATGTATAAATAAAAGAACACTGTATGGTTAAACGGATAACCATGTAAAATGAGTTTGTAAAACAATGTCTCATGAAAAGTGTGTTATTTGTATAAAATGTCATATGTCTCAAATTGAAATGATTCAAATAACGCTACGATATGTGATACCATACAAACACTTATATATAGGAAGTACCAGCGGCGTATCCACCATGCTTGTATCATATTACACACGCCTCGTTACTTAATCACTTACCCAAACCATCCACCATGTAAGATTGTTCTTGTATAACTCAATTGTTTATTGTGTAAACCATGTCAAATGTTTATGTTCAATGTAAACCACCAAATGTGTATGTTAATGTCAACGTGTTTATGTTCAATGTAAATCATGTAATGTGTATCCCAAAATGTATCATGTATGGTAAGCGAAATGTATCAACTTAAACCATACGTAAAATGCACAAAACAAGTCGTTGAAGTAAAACGTGGTTTAGATCAACGTTATGTTCTGTGGAAAATGCATGCTCTATTGATATTAACATTTATGCGGTATTGTAAACTATGCATACATCCAAGCCTTGAGACTGTGGCGATAAACCCTTAAACAAATTAAAGGTTCATCTAAGTTATGTATATCGAATTCGGTCATTCCTTCCAATCCTATCAAACCCAGGATTTCAGGAACGGGAGTTGTCAATTCCTATGGTACCACTACCTACTAACGAACGGCGTGATCAATGTTAATGAATGTATTGTCCCATGTTAAACAAACCAAATGTCATAACAAAATGAAGGCATGTGCCCATATGCTGAGTAAACATATGCAGCAGAAATGTTCATGTAAATCAATGTGCCCATATGCTGAGTAAACATATGCAGCATAAATGTTCATGTAAATCAATGTGCGCATATGCTGAGTAAACATATGCAGCAGAAATGTTCATGTAAATCAATGTGTCCATATGCTGAGTAAACATATGCAACAGAAATGTTCATGCAAATCAATGTGTCCATATGCTGAGTAAACATATGCAACAGAAATTTAATGTAAATCAATGTACTAAGTACGCACACAATGGGCATACATAGCATAAAATGTAAAGAAATCGTGTACTATAATGTACTAACAACATAGCAGGCATATGATGTGAAAACATGGAAAGCATGAATGTAACAGATAGGCACATGTGTTTCACCCCAAAACAATTTGGAAAACAGTAAAAGAGGGGTTCAATGTACTCACCTGAGATTGCTTTGGAGTTCTTGTATAATAACCAGATAATGCTAAAGATCACGAGATATCAAACGGCACCTAATAGGTAGCTATGTTAATATACCGGACCAAATCGGAAGGATCGGATAGTATGCGGGTTCGTAAACCAAACGAGTATGGAGACTCGTGTAATATGGTTTAACGAAGCCTACATACTAAAATGAAACCTAACCTAAGTGCTTACACCCCATCACGGCCCGTTTAGGTAGCTTATGCTACCCTAACGCGTCGTTCGCGTAGAACGCGTTCGGAACGCCTAACATTGCGACCACAAGGTATAACCTCGGAAGGTTATAGCTATGGTCACCTAATGTGTTTGGTCGGATCCTAATGATCGACCAAATGTGTCGGGTTCGAAAGTATAAGCGATGGTTTAGATCGCTTACCTTACGACCCTATATAAGCACTAAACTAAAAGTGACGAGCTAAGCATGTTAGAACATGCTTAACTAAGATTAGAAAGCAGATTGGCATCAAAACAAATGGCTTTGATGCTCACGAGTAGTTTGGTTACAATATATGCAAGAATACACATTTTGGCCGAAACTACGACTCGTCACTGAGCCTAGATAACGTGGAAATCAGTAGGTATAGTCACTATGGACTATAACCATCGTGATCACACTCAAGTTATGAAGTTCCATGAACTTCGGGTTGACCATAGGCTGGTCAATGCAGAAAGTCAACAAAACGTTGACTTTCGGACTCGAAAAGCGAATAAAAGAACGAAAGAACACTTACGGAGGGTCCCCGAATGCTAATCTAGATCAAAATAGCTCAGGTATGAAACAAAGGTTCCAACTTAGAGCTTAGATCTGATTCTTGTGGGTTTTTGCAACAAAGGGGGGGGGTATTTATAGGAAAAGTGGAACCGTTAGGATCGTTTCTCGAATAACGTGCCACGATCTTGTGCGTACATGTGTCACAATGTTGTGGTAAGTCAGAAAATGGCCCTTGGCTCTTGATTGGGTGAAAGGGCATTGCCCCTTGATCGAACGAAAGGCCAACTGCATTAAATGCATACATTGAATCTATCTGACAGTCCCACGCGGCCCGCCTCAATATGCAGGCCAAACTCACGCGGGCCGCCTGGCCCCGTGTGATCTGCACATATTTTCAGAATTGGCAGTTTTGGTCCCTGTTGCGTATTTAAGCCATTTCCGACACTTCTAAGGCCTGTAAAGCCAACTTTAAGGCCCTAAAATGATGCCTAAACATTGTGGACATGAAACATGCTCAAAAATGTTCCGGAAGTTGGCTCGTTTGGCCGTACGATCGCGATGTTCGGTTAATTACGACGGAATGCGCATAAGCGCGGAAAACGATCCAAATTGCGCGACGAATGGATTTTTCTCATGCCATACACTAAGGCATAATATAAGGATGCTTACATAAATTTTTGGATGTCCGGATGTATTCAGAACGTAAGTTATGCGCGAAAGTGCAAACTTGTGCACTTTTTGACACTTTTAGCCCCTGAATGATCCAAAAGTTTGTTTTAGCATACCAAACCCCTCAAAGCCTATTCCTAAGCTATGTAAAGGATATTTATGGTATGTCTAACTTATGGACATGTTCCGGAATGTTCGTTACAGTTCAAATTGGCATACTTTCGCACTTTGTCAAGTTTAGTCCCTGTAAGCGAATTAACTTGTTTTTGCCATACCAAAGCCTTCAAAACTTATTTCTAAGTTATGTAAAGGTTATTTAAGGTATGTTGAGTATATGTTGCTGTTCCGGAGTATTTGTCGCATTAAACTGAGTACGTTTACGCACCAGTTTGCGTATAACTCCCCAGAAAGCGATGTAGAGCTCGAAATCGAACAAGAGTTGATATGTGCAAACGATACACATATTTATACAAGTCCAAAGTATGAAATACAATATTTCATTGGTTTGGCGTTTGTTTGATGGTTGAAGTGATACAGGTGTCACACCAAACGCGTTTTACGCGAACGACGCGTTAAAGTAGCATAAGCCACCTAAACGGGTCGTAATGGGTCGTAAGCACTTAGGATAGGTTTCATTTTAGAATGTAGGCCTTGTTAAACCATATTACACGAGTCTCTATACTCGTTTGGTTTACGAACCCTCATTCTATCCAATCTTCTGAATTTGGTCCGGTATATTAATATAGCTACCTATTAGGTGCCGTTTGATATTCCGTGATCTCTAGCGTTGTGTGATTATTACACAAGGACTTCAAAGCAATCTCAGGTGAGTACATAGTCCCCTCTTTTACTGTTTTCCATACTGTTTTGGGGAGAAACACATGTGCCTACTTGTTACTTTCGGGCTTTCCTGTTTTCACATCATATACTTGCTATGCTCATTAGTACACTATTAGTACATGATTTACATTACATTGTTTCGCTATGTATGTTTACTTAGCATACTTAGTACATTGATTTACGTTACATTTCTGCTATGTGTGTTGACTGATAGCATGCTAGCACATTGATTTACATGACTTTTATGCTATGTATTCCCATTGTGTGCGTACTTAGTACATCATTTTACACTACATTTTATGCTATGTATGCCCATTGGGTGCGTACTTAGTACATTTATTCATCACATGCTCACATTTTGGTATGACATTTGGTTTGTTCAAATTATACAATGTACATTCATTAACACCGATCATGCCGCCCGTTAGTAGGTAATGGTACCATAGGACTTGACAACTCCCATTCCTGAAATCTCGGGTTTGTTTGGATTGGAAGGAATGACCGAATACGATAAACATAACACATATAGACCTTTAATTTGTTTAAAGGTCTATCACCACAGTCACAAAGGCTTGAATGTATGCATTTTCACAATACCGCATAAATGTTTGTATCAGTATAGCATGCAATTGTTCCACAAAACATAACTTTGACTTAAACTATGTTTAATTCAATACCCTGTTTTTTGTGCATTTTTACCTATGGCCTAGTTGATATATTTTCACATGCCATACATAATATTTTGGATACACATTATATGATTTACAGTAAACATAAACAATTTACAATTATATACACACTTGGTGGTTTACATTAGACATGAACAATTTTGATATGGCTTACACAATAACACTTGACAATTGATTTATACACGAACAATTTACATGGTGGTTGGTTTGGGTAAATGGTTTGAGTAAATGGTTTGAGTAACGTGACGTATGTAATACGATATAAACATGGTGGATACGCCGCTGGTACTTCGTATATATAAATGGTTGTATAATATTACCTATCGTAGCATTATTTAAATCATTTCAGTTTAGAGATATTACGTTTTACACAAATAACATACTCTTCACAAGACATTATTTTTACAAACAACTTATCTTATACAAACTCATTTTACTAGGTTATTCATTTAACCTTACATTTTATTTATACATATCATCTGATCTTATCGTTTTTCATATGATTTACAAAACAAAACAATTTACAAGGTTCATGACTGACCGTTATTAAATGTTTTCTTTAAACTTAAGTCTCGAATCCCATTTTCACAAAACCTATGTATCTCACAGGCATTTTTATGCTGACGTACCTACTTTCACATGTGTTTTCAGGAGCTATCGCTTAGGATGACGATTATGACACTAGGGCGGACCTGTGCCTTAGAGACATAAAACGAAGATAGACTTAGTTTGAATATGTTCTGAATACTTTATTTCCTGTTTTGAAACAATGTAACACTCGTGTTTAATAAATAAAATATAACTTTGTATGCCATAGTTGTGAAACAATTAATTCTGTCTCAACACTCCCCGACGTTTCCGCCGCGGTTGCATGTTATACGCGGTCGGGGTGTGACATTATGCTCAGCCTAAAAATAAATAAAAATCTTTAAAAATCCCAAAATATTATTTTATATCAGTGGATAAAAAGTTTGGTATTAAAAATTGGGTTTAGATAGGCTATACGCTAATTATGTCGTTTAATTAACAAAAGCTTTTCGTTTACGCTAATGAGCATAACTTCTAATCTAGACCTCCAACTGATGTCAAATTTTAGGGACAAGTTTATAAATCAGTAATAAGGATTATTGTCCTCTCACATTTTCAAATTTCTCGTTTTAGGGTCAAAAGGCATAACGGTCAACATTTAGGCAATTAACGGAAACATGCATGAACTAGGATTTCTATGGAACCAAGTTGTATAACCTTGGAGGGTTATACTAACTTATAATATGGTCCTAACGGAATCCTAAGGCATAACTAAACTAAGCTAAATCGGGTCAGAACTGAAAGTCAAAGAAAAAGTCAATTTTTGCGACTTTCGGTTCCGAACCGAGCCTATACTTAGAATTGTCGGGTTGAATCATGCTTAGGCATGTTCAACTAATATTTACCAAGTTATTAAAGTGAGAAAACTGATTTTATGTCTTTTATATTAATAGTTATGTATTTTATTTAAAACTAACCCGTTTGACTTTCATTTGACCCGACAATTAAACTAAGTAAACGTGGTAATTAGGAGGTGCCCTTTTGAGGGTTAATTACCTACCTAATTACGGTCACGTAGCCATGTTCGTTGCGAACCATAGCTCAACCGTTTAAAAGTTAAAGCGTTTATCGATAACTCTTGACTTTTCGGTTATGAATGCTAAACAATTAAACTAAGCACGAAAAGGACACTTACAAAGGTCCAAGAGGCAGAAAATAACTCAAAAGGAGGTTCCCAAATGGCAAGGATCCTCATATTTGAGTTTGAGAGCAAGATTGAAGGAAATGAGCAATGAGAGCCATGATAAAAGGGGGTATTTATAGGTTTTTGAGAGCCGTTAGGATCGTTCATCGATAACCGTGATTCGATCTCTGCCCTACAAGTATGCCCCATGTTTTAGAAAACTATGGGTGCACTAAAACCAGCCCATAGAATCCATTGTGTGAGACAAAGAGCAAAACAACAGCTGGTTTCTGGATTTTCTGGAACTGGGCATGGCTTACGGACCGTAAGGGTCCAGCCATACGATCCGTAAGGACCAGGCCTGATCAGCACAGCTTTCAATTGTTGACAGATTTAGCCCCTGCACTTCCAAATGCCATTTTTGACATATCTAAGGCCCGTTAAACCATTTTTAAGGCTCTACAATGATGCCTAAGCATAGGGAACATGAAACATCCTCAAAAATATGCCGGATGTCGGTTCGTTTGGTCGTACGGTCCCGTTGTTCAGCTAATTACGATGAAACACGGACGGATGCTAAAAATGAACCAAATTACGCGACGAATGGAATTTTATCAAGCCAAACACTAAAATAAAATATTTTAGTGCTTACATAAATTTTTGGGTGTCCGGGGATATTCAGAATGCAAGATATGGGCGAAAATGCAAACTTGTGCACTTTTTGACACTTTTAGTCCCTGCATGACGTAAAAGTTTATTTTTGCGCACCAAACAACTCTAAGCCTATAACTAAGCTATATAAAGAATAAATAGGGTATGTTAAACTCATGGGCATATTCCAGAAGGTCCGTTTCCATACGAATTGACATACTTTTGCAGTTTGACGCAATTAGTCCCTTAATTGCGTAAAGTAGCGTGGAATGTCGTTTAATGACATCCAAGCCTTCCATGGCCCATAATAGGCATTTCCATGCATATGTTTAAATATTACTACGCTCCCGTTCACTTAAATGGTCACCGAAAGGCGTAGATTCAAAAGTTGACGCTTTAGGTCCCTCTATTGCCCAAACTTGCACATCTCATCATTTAATAGCATTGAAGCCTCATCTAATCCATATTAGGCATTCTTGAAAGTGTTATTAAACATCACGATGCTTCGGGTTTGCTAAAAGGTCATTCAGAGGTATAATTAAACATATTGACACTTTTAGTCCCTCTAACTTGGAAAGTTGCGCGTAACTTCACTTATAGGCATAAAAACCTTAGACGGCCATTATTTGGCATTCCCGAGAGTATAATTAAATATTATGAAGCTCCCAGTTTGTTAAAAGGTCACTCAGAGATAAGAATTAACATGTTGACGCTTTTAACCCTTTATTGCGCAAACTTCCAATTAATTACGCAAACGGCTACACTTAATCATCAAGTGGCACATTTGTGAATATAATCATCGTGAGAGGTTATTTAGAAACCTATTTTAAGTATGCTAACACTTCCAGTCCTTACATAATCAAAGTTTTCGATTTTTCGAAAAATTAGTCCCTTAAATTCAATATTTGTCACACCCCCAAAATCCACCCGCGGAGTACCACCGCTTGGGAGCGTGACTGACCAGGATCAAGCCATCAATCATATCAAACGTAGCATTTAATAATAAAAGTAATTAATGTAAATCATCATGACATGATTGATGTTTCAAAACCAAACATCGTTTTAAATAGCGGAAGCATAGTATGTAATCTCAAACTAGTTATAAGTTCAGATAAAGTTCATGATCCGTATCCCACAACGACCTGCTCCTCCCTGTGCAAGCTCCATAATGTACCTAAGGTCCTGCAAGGCATGCAGCAAATAATCAACAAACTAGTTGAGCGAGTTCACAGAAAATAAGTTCATAACATAGTGCATAAGTTTAGCTAGTGGGGGCTTCCCATACTAATGTGTACTAAAGGTGGGGGCTTCCCAAACCTTGTGTTTATATTACCGGTGGGGGCTTCCCACGTTTATCCTGGCTAATGAGGGCTTCTCATTAACGGTACTTACTAGACTACTTCCAACCATGTGTTCTTCTTTACCGAGAACAGGAATACGTACAGGGTCACGTAGGCTTTACGTGACGTGCCCTTCCCCGAGGACATGGTACGCGTGGGGGCTACGTAGGCTTTACGCAGCGTGGCCTTCCGACCCGGAAGCCAGTGGATGGTATTGGGTTACGTAGGCTTTACGCAACGTGTCCTCCCGACCCGGGAGACAAATGGCAATTATACTGGGTTACGTAGGCTTTACGTAACGTGTCCTGACTACCTGAGGACGATGGTCTATAGTCTAGAGTATGCGTAAGTACGAGTAATTCTTTCCAACATATCCAACCCAATTCCCAACCCGGGAATCCCATGCCTTGGCTGTGTGAACTCACCTTGGTTTGCTCGGCAGATACACAAAGAGTACAGGTAGCAAGTAAATGGTCAACCACGTCCTATCATGGTTATTATACGAGTCAGGTTTTGACTTCAAATTATACACGTGTGCATCACATATGTTAACACGTTACTATCACGTATGCATGTGAACAGGTAAGAGCATAGCATTAACATTCATGTGCGATCCAATGTCTAAGCCCGAAATACAAACAGCCCAAATAACATGTCAGCCCAAACAGATAAGCAGTCCAATAACATAACAGTCATAAGATTGGGCCCGTGACAGTGTAGGCCCAAAACAGTGTACGTGCAGCTAGTCTCGAGTCGCAACCGGCGATCTCGAGTCGCAACCGGGATTACGAGTCACAACAGCTGATTACGAGTCGCAACAGGAGGTTGCGAGTCGCAATGGTGATTTCGGCTTATCATGGTCCGGTTACGAGTCGCAACGGGACTCGCAACCATGGTCTCGGCTTGTGCTGTTGTGGTCTCGAGTCGTGATTGTGAGGTTTCGACTCGCAATCTGAGTCGCAACCCAGTGTGTAACTGATTTCCTGATGTCCCTAAATTCAATCTCAATCACTTCCGTAATTTCAGCAAACAAGTTTGGCAGTTTCGGGAATCAGATCAAACTCATAATTTAATCAGTTTCAAAACACATTCAACCTGTTCATATCATGTTCAAGAATAACCATCCTAACATTCATACGGATCTAAGTAAATTATTCGGGTTTAACATCAATCAACCGGTTACATGCACACTCAAACATTATCAATTTGCAACATCCAAACTACCAATATCATGCAATAATCCGAGTATAAAAACATGGTGGCCGATTAACAGAACCCAAACAATTATCATCAAATAAATCATCATCTTATAAACATACATGAGCCGATTTCAAACACTTTATCATTATACTAGCATAATCAACATACTAACATCATACAAACAATCCGATGATCCACAACCAAAGCATCATTTAACAAGCAATTTAATAACAAACACTAACCGGATTACGAGTAGTAAGGATGATCCGAGTAGTGTGGATCTTGTGCCGTCGGGTTCCAAGTAAAACGAGAGAGAGAGAGAGCAAGAGCTTCTAGGGTTGTGTGTGTGTTATGTTTTGTAACAACAATGAGAATCAAACCCTTACCAAAGGGTTTAGTGTTTGCGAGTGGGGAGTGGGCCGAGCCCAACTCGGCTGCCTAATGGATCCGATTTCAAAGTGTGGCCCAAACGGGCTTGTGTGACCGGTTAGCCTTGTGCAATCGGGTTTTAGTGTGTAGTTTGGGCTGTGCAACGCATAACATACATACATACATAATGCACATAAACAAACATTCATTCAATTAATAACGTTCTCGTAAACACGTATCGTTACACAAAGTAAGTCTAAAGTTCGAGTTGTCACATTATCCCCAACTAACTGGAAATTTCGTCCCGAAATTTGGTATGCACTCACTGAGGAAGCTAGGTAAACTGTGTTGTTCACTGATTTTCCTGGGGTGTCACATCCTCCCCCCGTTGATCTGGAATTTCGTCCCGAAATTCCGAGGTAGTAGCTTCAGCCTCAGTAGTGGTAGCATTGGTTTCGAATAACTGGGGGTACTTTTCTGTCATCCTGTCTTCGCGTTCCCAGGTGTACTCTGGGCCACGTTTGGAGTTCCAACGAACTCGAACAAGAGGGATTCTCTTGCTTTTGAGGACCTTCACATCCCGGTCCGTGATTTCAACTGGTTCCTTGACGAACTGCAACCGCTCGTCGATAGTGAGTTCCTTAAAAGGAATGATGAGGTTTTCATCTGATAGGCACTTCTTTAAGTTCGATACATGAAAGACATTGTGAACTGCCCCGAGTTCAGCTGGTAGGTTCAACTTGTATGCTACTTTGCCAATCTTTTCTATGATCTCGAATGGTCCGACGTACCGCGGATTCAGTTTGCCCCGTTTGCCAAAACGAACCACACCCTTCCAGGGTGAGACTTTCAATAAAACCCGGTCCCCGACCTGAAATTCCAAAGGCTTTCTACGCTTGTCCGCGTAGGCTTTCTGACGGTCGCGTGCTGCCGCCATGCGTTGTCGTATCTGTGCGATCTTTTCCGTGGCGTCCACTACAATCTCTGGACCCGTAATCTGACTATCCCCCACCTCTGCCCAACAGAGAGGTGACCGGCATTTACGCCCGTACAATGCCTCGAATGGAGCGGCTTGGATGCTGGTATGATAACTATTATTATACGAGAACTCCACCAAAGGGAGATGCTTTTCCCAGCCGTTGCCGAAATCGATAACGCATGCCCGAAGCATGTCTTCGAGAGTTTGGATTGTTCGCTCAGACTGCCCATCCGTCTGAGGATGATATGCTGTACTCATGTCTAATCGTGAGCCGAAAGATTTGTGCATCGCTTGCCAAAGTTCTGACGTGAATCGTGCATCGCGATCCGAAATGATGGAGATGGGCACCCCGTGCCTTGAAACAACTTCTTTAAGATATACGTCTGCGAGAGTGGAGAATTTATCCGTTTCCTTTATAGGTAGGAAGTGTGCAGACTTAGTGAGTCGATCCACGATCACCCATATCGTATCGTTCCCACGCTGGGATCTAGGTAGGCCTGTAACGAAATCCATGGAAATTTCTTCCCATTTCCACTGAGGTATCTTAGGCTGTTGAAGTAGGCCAGCTGGTTTCTGATATTCAACCTTGACTCTCGCACAGGTCAAGCATTTTCCAACGTACGTAGCGATGTGGGCCTTCATGCTAGGCCACCAATAAGTAGTGCTGATGTCGTGGTACATTTTATCCGACCCTGGATGTACCGAGTAGCGAGACTTGTGAGCTTCGTCCATCACAAGCTCTCGTAGACCCCCATAAAGTGGGACCCAAATACGCCCCGTTACATAGTAGGCGCCGTCTGCCTTCTGTTCCATTTGCTGTCGTGAGCCGCGTAAGGCTTCAGCCTTGACGTTTTCGGGCTTCAATGCTTCTATCTGAGCATTTCGTATCTGTGTAGGAAGGCTAGACTGAATCGTAAGCTGTAGCGCTCGCACGCGCCGAGGTAAGGTGTCTTTCCGACTGAGGGCGTCAGCCACAACATTGGCTTTGCCTGGATGGTACTTGATAGCGCATTCGTAGTCGTTCAGTAATTCAACCCATCGTCGTTGACGCATGTTCAAATCCTTCTGCTTAAGGATATGCTCGAGACTCCTGTGATCGGTGTAAATCGTGCACCTGGTACCGTACAGGTAGTGTCGCCATATCTTAAGCGCGAAAACAACAGCTCCCAGCTCTAAATCGTGCGTCGTGTAGTTCCGTTCGTGAATCTTTAGCTGACGAGAGGCGTAAGCAATAACCTTGTCGCGCTGCATTAACACACATCCAAGTCCCCGAATGGATGCATCACAATAAACCACGAAGTCATCTGTGCCCTCTGGCAAAGAGAGGATAGGTGCACTGCAAAGTCTATCCTTTAGGTGCTGAAAAGCAGTCTCCTAGGGCTCTCCCCAGCGATAGGTGACACCCTTCTGTGTCAGTAGCGTAAGCGGCTGAGCAATCTTCGAAAAGTCTTTAATAAATCGTCTGTAGTAACCTGCCAGACCCAAAAATTGGCGTATTTCTGTCGGTGTACGCGGTGCAGGCCAGTTTCTGATCGAATCTACCTTTGATGGATCGACATGGATCCCATCCCTGTTCACCACATGGCCTAAGAAGTGGACTTCACGAAGCCAGAAGTCGCATTTCGAAAGCTTGGCGTACAACTGTTCCTTCCGAAGGAGTTCCAAAATAAGACGAAGATGCTGCTCGTGTTCCTCCTGACTCTTGGAGTAAATCAGAATGTCGTCGATGAATACTATGACAAACTTGTCAAGATAAGGTTTGCACACCCTGTTCATAAGGTCCATAAATACCGCAGGCGCGTTCGTTAACCCAAATGGCATGACGAGAAACTCGTAGTGACCATAACGAGTTCTGAAGGCTGTCTTGGAGATGTCCTCATCCCGGACTCTCAGCTGATGGTACCCTGACCTCAAATCTATCTTCGAATAGTAACACGACCCTTGCAACTGGTCGAATAAGTCGTCTATGCGTGGAAGAGGATAACGGTTCTTCACCGTCACCTTGTTGAGTTCACGGTAGTCGATGCACATCCTGAACGTACCGTCTTTCTTTTTCACAAAAAGTACTGGAGCTCCCCAAGGCGAAGAGCTTGGACGAATGAAACCCTTTTCCAAGAGCTCTTGTAGCTGCTTTGACAGTTCCTCCAATTCCGATGGAGCTAAGCGATATGGTGCGCGAGCTATGGGTGCTGCTCCTGGAGCGAGCTCGATCTGAAATTCGACCTGACGATGAGGCGGTAAGCCAGGTAAGTCTTCAGGAAACACCTGAGGGTAATCACGTACAATTGGAATATCCTCCAATTTCTTTTCCTTTGCTGATGCGTCTGTAACGAGTGCCAGAATGGCAGTGTGCCCCTTTCGTAAACATTTCTGAGCCTTCAAGAAAGAGATGATGCCAACCACTGCACCACTCTTGTCGCCCTGGACTTCGAGAGGTTCTTGACCAGAACGTGGAATACGAATTATCTTCTCACTGCATAAGATTTCTGCCTGGTGTTGGGATAACCAATCCATCCCAATCACGACGTCGAAGCTACCCAAAACTATGGGAATGAGGTCGATAGAGAAGGCTTGACCAGCTAGGATAAGATTACAACCCTAAACTACGTGCGTGGCTTCTAGACTTTTACCGTTAGCTAACTCTACTACATGTTTGGTGGGTAAAAGTGTTGGTGCACGTTTTAGCAGTTGACACATTTTCACAGACATATAGCTTGTATCCGCACCCGAATCAAACAAAACAGTAACGTAAATATTGTCGAGGAGAAACTTACCCATAACCACATTGGGATCGTTCACTGCGTCTCCTCTTCCCAAAACGAAAGCTCGACCTCTTGCCTCGTTGCCATTATTGTTGTTGTTCCCGCCGTTGTTGTTTCCGTTGCCCTGGTTATTGTTGTTGTTGCGGTTCTGGTTCAACTGAGGGCAGTCGCGTTTGAAGTGACCTTCAGCCCCACACTGGAAACATCCCCGGTTTCCACGCTGTGGCTGCTGCTGCTGCTGCTGGTTCTGTGGAGCTGGTTGCTGAGGCTGCTGATTCTGATTCGCAGGCCGTGGACTCCTACAGTCTTTGGCCTCGTGACCCATCTTAAGACACCTTTGACAACGACCCTTGTTGCACGGGCCATTGTGATGTCTGTGGCAATTGTAGCACTTAGGTTGACTTCCCTGATATCTCCTCTGTCTGTGACCACCAGAGGATTGCTGACTGGGACTCTGATAGTGGTCGATCTTCTGCTGCTGAGCTTGTGGCTGAACGGATGCTGAACCTTTACTAGAATCTCCATCCCATTTTCTTTTGCTTTCGCTAGTAGTAGCAGGAGTAGCTGAAGGAGTGACTGTAGCAGTAGCGTTGACACGCTTAGGCAGTTTATTCTGATCCACTGCCTGGTCGGTGATACGATGAGCGAGACGCTGAATTTCCTGGATGTTATCGAGATTAGCCGACGTCACGTGGCTCTGAATTTCTGGCGCCAAACCCTTGAGATACATCTCAATGCGCTTGTAGGGAGGGTCTACCATAGTTGGGCACAATACGGCCAGCTCATTCGACCGTTTAGTATACGCTTCGATTTCTGATCCAACCATTTTCAAATTATACAGCTCGTCTTCCAACTTGTGGATATCTTCACGTGTACAATACTCACGCTTGATGAGTTCCTTGAAATCGTTCCATGGGGTGGCGTTAGCAGCTGCCAACCCAAGAATTTGCACCTGCGCGTTCCACCAGGTTAGCGCGATTCCTTCCAAGGTGCCAGTGGCAAACTTGACCTTGCGAGCCTCAGGGCACTCGCACATTTCGAATACTGACTCTAGCTTTTCAAACCAATGGAGGAGTCCCACTGCCCCCTCAGTGCCACTGAAAGAATTTGGACGACAGTCCATGAAGTTCTTGAATGTGCAGACAGGCTGCTGCGCGTGTTGACCTATTGTGTACGGATAGGACGAAGTTAAATAAGAGTGTTAATGTAGGATCTAAAGATCCTAGTGTGTGCCTATACTGCAGGATATACTACCTGCTTGAGCTGCTGCAACTGCCGCAGCAACTTGAGCTTGAACGAGAGCCTCTAGCTGGGCTTGAGTCATGTTGATTCGTCCAGACATGATCTTCATTGTAACAAGTAGCATAGGTAAGAATGGTTCGCGAATAGGGCGATGACAGAAAAGAGTAAGCACGTAGGGATTCTCATGCTATAGTATCATGTGTGTCTAAGCGTAATGCGAGCAAAGTTCTAAACAGTTCTAGCAATCAGGCAATAAACATAAACCTTATTACCTAGGATGTCGAGTCTTGCACGTGGAGCGAAGCGTCGTTGTGGATCGTTGAGAGCACTGTACTGGTTATAGTCCGGTTTTAATAAAAACATTTTCCCATATTAAAACCAAGTTCTCTATAACCAATGGCTCTGATACCAATCTGTCACACCCCCAAAATCCACCCGCGGAGTACCACCGCTTGGGAGCGTGACTGACCAGGATCAAGCCATCAATCATATCAAACGTAGCATTTAATAATAAAAGTAATTAATGTAAATCATCATGACATGATTGATGTTTCAAAACCAAACATCGTTTTAAATAGCGGAAGCATAGTATGTAATCTCAAACTAGTTATAAGTTCAGATAAAGTTCATGATCCGTATCCCACAACGACCTGCTCCTCCCTGTGCAAGCTCCATAATGTACCTAAGGTCCTGCAAGGCATGCAGCAAATAATCAACAAACTAGTTGAGCGAGTTCACAGAAAATAAGTTCATAACATAGTGCATAAGTTTAGCTAGTGGGGGCTTCCCATACTAGTGTGTACTAAAGGTGGGGGCTTCCCAAACCTTGTGTTTATATTACCGGTGGGGGCTTCCCACGTTTATCCTGGCTAATGAGGGCTTCTCATTAACGGTACTTACTAGACTACTTCCAACCATGTGTTCTTTGTGACAACTCGAGTTTCTGACTTTCACTTTCGCATTAAATGCGCGTTGACTTTGACTTTGACTGTTTAGTTGTTGGATTGTGGACTTGAATTATACGAGTTGTGTGTTAATGAAAATATATATATATACGTTTTGATTATTTGATCGTGCATAGTTGTTTGCTACATTATGAAACTTGTAAACTAGTTAGCATGAAACACATTACATTACACAAACAACCTTCGAAGGATGTCCACGAAACATGGTGCATGAATCGAAGGATGACGAAACACATCCTTCGATCCGGAAGATCATCCTTCGGATTGATAAGTCTCGAAACATATCATTCGGGCCATGAAGGAATCCTTCGACATCCTTCGGCCCAGTCATTTAATGGGCTTGGCCCATTCCTGTGATACGATTTAAAAACGTGAAAACATGTATGTTGGCTGTTATTGTTCAAACCCTAGCTCCATTGTGTGTGACGGCAACCACGAATTTGCGGAGACTACTTGCTGATCAACTCTTGTTGCTTTCTATCCTGGTTAGTGTCTAGTGTATATGATTTGTCACTAAATGTACGGTATGAATGTTATAATTGTCTAATTGTCTTGCAATATGTGTTTATATGATCGGATACGTACGGTATGAATGTTATAATGGTTTAGCAAGGATAATTAAAGTGAACTGCCATGATTGTCAAGATTCTGTTGATTAATCGGCTAGCAAATCGGATCCGTTGTGATATTGTATGATGATAAGGTTTTATGGATTGGTTGTGATATTATGCAATTCGGATTTGTTATTGTTCGTTGTTCTTGAAATCGGATCGTATAGGATAAAGTGTCAATCTTGTTCTTTTGGTGAAATTAGGGTTCATGAGGTTTATTATGAAAGTCCCTGTTTGATCGATTTTGGATAACCGATTTCTGGAAAATGTGTTAATTGATAATCACGGATAAAACTTAGAAACTTTGAATAAGCGTAACTGATTATGAAAACGTAACTGCTTATGTCGAAAGATACTTGTCTACTCGAAACATAGTTATTGTCGAAAGATGCTTGTAGTCGAAACATAGTTGTGACCGAAAGATATCTGTTGACCGAAAGATACATGTTGACCGAAAGATATGTGTGTGATCGAAAGATGACATTAGGTTCGAAACATAACCTTCGGTCCGAAAGATAACTGAGATAACTAATGTGTCGAAAGATAAGGGTGGATCGAAAGATGCTTGGTTATGAATGTACTTTGAAAGATGGAATTATATGTTTGATTTATTTGGCATGCCATGCGTGATGAACGTTAACATTTGTATACGTGAAGTAATACGTGTTGTGCCGTTATGCAAACTGACTGTTATGTGAACATTAAACTGCATGCGTATCATTGCGAACATGAACTGATTTGTTATACGTGCATACAATAGGACGTGACTAATTACTTGTGAGTGCATAATCTAGCATACCGAGCAAACCAAGGTGAGTTCACACTCTTACCAAGGCATGGGATTCCCGGGGTGTTGGGAATGGGATTGAAAGGTTGATTAGATACTTTATTGACACTATGCCTAGACTACTACTTTACTATCCTCGGTTGTGAAGGATACCTATAGTTACGAGTAGTCTAGTGGTTATACAACGTGGAACACCACCACACAGTAACGTGGAACACCACCACACAGTAACGTGGAACACCACCACACAGTAACGTGGAACACCACCACACAGTAACGTGGAACACCACCACACAGTAACGTGGAACACCACCACACAGTAACGTGGAACACCACCACACAGTAACGTGGAACACCACCACACAGTAACGTGGAACACCACCACACAGTAACGTGGAACACCACCACACAGTAACGTGGAACACCACCACACAGTAACGTGGAACACCACCACCAGTAACGTGGAACACCACCACCAGTAGAACATACAATCGGCCCAGTAGAGCCACCTGTTACAAACGAACTTACTATTACGCATCTACTTTCTGTGAACTCGCTCAACTAGTTTGTTGACCATTCTGTTACATGCCTTGCAGATCGTTAGGTACTTGGAGCTTGCACTGGAGAAGCGGGTCGTTGTGGACAAGGATTCGTGGTTTCTATGCTGAACTATTATAACATTTGAACTATTTACTATTGTTGGATTATTACTATGCTTCCGCTACACTTTAAAACGATAACATGTTTTGAACACCTTTTGTATTGAACGGATGGTTTTCTTCTATCTTACTTAATACTATATGCATGTTCAATATGATTGGTGGCTCGATCCTGGTCAGTCACGCTCCCAAGCGGTGATACTCCGCAGGTGGATTTTGGGGGTGTGACAGATTGGTATCAGAGCCATTGGTTATAGAGAACTTGGTTTTAATATGGAAAAACGTTTTTATTAAAACCAGACTATAACCAGAACAGTGCTCTCAACGATCCACAACGACGCTTCGCTCCACGTGCAAGACTCGACATCCTAGGTAATAAGGTTTATGTTTATTACCTGCTTGCTAGAATTTGCATAGAACTTTGCTCGTAGTATGCTTACATTACCTTGCTCACAACTTGACATTGCATGAGAATACTTATGTGCTTACACTCTTCTGTCATCGCACTATTCGCGAACCTTTCTCACTTATGTTGCCTTTGATGTGAAGATCAATGGCCGCACGAATTACCATGACTCAAGCCCAGCTAGAGGCTCTCGTTGCTGCGGCAGTTGCAGCCGCCCAAGCAGGTCAACCCGCTCAGCAACAACCTGGGTGCACATTCAAGAATTTCATGGACTGTCGTCCTAGCTCGTTCAGCGGCACGGAGGGGGCAGTTGGACTCCTCCACTGGTTTGAAAAGCTCGAGTCGGTTTTTGAAATGTGTGAATGCCCTGAGGCTCGCAGGGTGAAGTTCGCCACTGGCACACTTGAAGGGATTGCGCTCACTTGGTGGAACGCACAAGTGCAGATTTTAGGGTTGGCAGCTGCTAACGCCACCCCATGGAACGACTTTAAGGAACTCATCAAGCGTGAGTACTGCACGCGTGAAGATATTCATAAGTTGGAGGATGAGCTTTATAATCTGAAGATGGTCGGATCGGAAATTGAAGCGTATACTAAACGGTCGAACGAGTTGGCTGTGCTATGTCCAACCATGGTAGACCCCCCATACAAGCGCATTGAGTTGTATCTCAAGGGGCTTGTACCAGAGATTCAGAGCCACGTTACCTCGGCTAACCTCAACAACATTCAGGAGATCCAGCGTCTCGCTCATCGCATCACCGATCAGGCAGTGGATCAGAACAAACTGCCAAAGCGTATCAGTGCTACTGCTACCGCTACTGCTTCTACTACACTTGCTACTCCCAGTGAAAGTAAAAGAAAATGGGAGGGGGATTCTAGCAAGGGGTCAGCTTCAGTGCAGTCGCAGTCTCAGCAGCGAAAGACAGACAGCTACCAGAGTCCAAGTCAGCACTCCTCTAGCAGCCATAAACAGGGAGGGTATCGAGGAAATCTCCCAAAGTGTAACACCTGCAACAAACATCACAGTGGCCAGTGTAATAAGGTTCGTTGTCAAAGATGCCTCAAGATGGGTCATGAGGCCAAAGACTGTAGGAGTCCACGGCCTGCAAATCAGAACCAGCAACTCCCACCGCCAGCTCCACAGAACCAGCAGCAGCAACCACAGCGTGGAAACCGGGGATGTTTCCAGTGTGGGGCAGAAGGACACTACAAACGCGATTGTCCTCAGTTGAACCAGAATCAGAACCACAACAATAACCAGGGCAACGGGAACAACGACAACAACGGGGGAAACAACAATAACAATGGCAACGAGGCAAGAGGTCGAGTTTTCATGTTAGGAGGAGGAGACGCAATGAACGCTAATTGAACTTATGACTTCTTTTTGGGTTTTTTTTTTCATTATTATGTTTCCACTATTCGAACAAAGTTTGGTTTGAACATCAAATGTTTTGGGTTTTATGAATTATTTCAACTACTATATTTTATGATTGATGTGATAAATGGTTTGATATTATTGAACACACCCGCCGTATTTATGGACATTACGAACAGAGTGTGCAAACCCTACCTAGACAAAATGTTCTTGACTCCATCAACGACATTCTGATCTACTCCAAGAGTCAGGAGGAGCACGAGCAGCATCTTCGTCTTATTTTGGAACTCCTTCGGAAGGAACAGTTGTACGCCAAGCTTTCTAAATGCGACTTCTGGCTTCGTAAAGTCCACTTCTTAGGCCACGTAGTGAACAAGGATGGGATACATGTCGATCCATCCAAGGTAGATTCGATCAGAAACTGGCCCGCACCGCGTACACCGACAGAAATACGTCAATTCTTGGGTCTGGCAGGTTACTACAGACGGTTTATTTGAGACTTTTCAAAGATCACGCAACCACATACGCTACTGACACAGAAGGGTGTTACCTATCGCTGGGGAGAGCCCCAGGAGACTGCTTTTCAGCACCTAAAGGATAGACTTTGCAGTGCACCTATCCTCTCATTGCCAGAGGGCACAGACGACTTCGTGGTTTATTGTGATGCATCCATTCGGGGACTGGGATGTGTGTTAATGCAGCGCGACAAGGTTATCGCTTACGCCTCTCGTCAACTCAAGGTTCACGAGCGCAACTACACGACGCACGATTTAGAGCTGGGAGCTGTTGTTTTCGCGCTTAAGATATGGCGACACTACCTGTACGGTACCAGGTGCACGATTTACACCGATCACAGGAGTCTCGAGCATATCCTTAAGCAGAAGGGTCTGAATATGCGTCAACGACGATGGGTCGAGTTACTTAACGATTACGAATGCGCTATCAAGTATCATCCAGGCAAAGCCAATGTTGTGGCGGATGCCCTTAGTCGAAAGGACACTTTACCACGGCGCGTGCGAGCGCTACAGCTTACGATTCAGTCTAGCCTTCCTGCTCAGATACGAGCTGCTCAGACAAAAGCCCTGAAGCCCGAAAACGTCAAGGCTGAAGCCTTATGCGGCTCACGACAACAAATGGAACAAAAGGCGGACGGCGCCTACTATGTCACGGGCCGGATTTGGGTCCCTCTCTATGGCGGTTTACGCGAACTCGTAATGGACGAAGCACACAAGTCTCGCTACTCGGTACATCCAGGGTCGGATAAAATGTACCACGACATCAGCACTACATATTGGTGGCCTAGTATGAAGGCCCACATTGCTACGTACGTTGGAAAATGCTTGACCTGTGCGAGAGTCAAGGTCGAATATCAGAAACCAGCTGGCCTACTTCAATAGCCTACGATACCACAGTGGAAATGGGAAGAAATTTCCATGGACTTTGTTACAGGCCTACTGAGATCTCAGCGTGGGAACGACACAATATGGGTGATCGTGGATCGACTCACCAAGTCTGCACACTTCCTGGCTATTAAGGAAACGGATAAGTTCTCCACTCTCGCAGATATCTACCTCAAGGAAGTTGTTTCGAGGCACGGGGTGCCCATTTCTACTATTTCGGATCGGGATGCACGATTCACGTCAGAACTACGGCATGCGATGCACAAAGCGTTTGGCTCACGTTTAGACATGAGCACAGCATATCACCCTCAGACGGATGGGCAGTCTGAGCGAACTATTCAAGACATGCTTCGAGCGTGTGTTATTGATTTCGGCAACGGCTGGGAAAAGCACCTCCCTTTAGTGGAGTTTTCGTACAATAACAGTTATCACACCAGCATTCAAGCCGCTCCATTCGAGGCATTCTACGGACGTAAATGCCGGTCACCTCTCTGTTGGGCAGAGGTGGGGGATAGTCGAATTACGGGTCCAGAGATTGTAGTGGACGCTATAGAAAAGATTGCACAGATACGACAACGCATGACGGCAGCACGCGACCGTCAGAAAGCCTACGCGGGCAAGCGTAGCAAGCCTTGGAATTTCAGGTCGGGGACCGGGTTTTATTGAAAGTCTCACCCTGGAAGGGTGTGGTTCGATTTAGTAAACGAGGCAAACTCAATCCACGGTATGTTGGACCATTTGAAATCACTGAAGGAATAGGCCCAGTAGCCTACAGACTGAACCTACCAACTGAACTCGGTGCAGTTCCCTATGTATTTCACGTGTCGAATCTGAAGAAGTGTCTGTCAGATAAGACCCTCATAGTTCCTTTAAGGAACTGACTATCGACGAGCGGTTGCAGTTCGTCGAGGAACCAGTTGAAATCACGGACCGGGATGTTAAGGTCCTCAAACACGAGAGAATCCCTCTTGTTCGAGTTCGTTGGAACTCCCGACGTGGCCCAGAGTACACCTGGGAACGCGAAGATCAAATGACAGAAAAGTACCCCCAGCTATTCGAACCCAATGCATCCACTTCTGAGGCTGAAGCTACTACTACTGAATTTCGGGACGAAATTCCAAATCAACGGGGGGATGATGTGACACCCCAGGAAAACCGGTGAACTATGTAACTTGCCTAGCTACCTCAGTAAGTGCGTACCAAATTTCGGGACGAAATTTCTTTCAAGTTGGGGATAATGTGACAACTCGAGTTTCTGACTTTCACTTTCGCATTAAATGCGCGTTGACTTTGACTTTGACTGTTTAGTTGTTGGATTGTGGACTTGAATTATACGAGTTGTGTGTTAATGAAAATATATATATATACGTTTTGATTATTTGATCGTGCATAGTTGTTTGCTACATTATGAAACTTGTAAACTAGTTAGCATGAAACACATTACATTACACAAACAACCTTCGAAGGATGTCCACGAAACATGGTGCATGAATCGAAGGATGACGAAACACATCCTTCGATCCGGAAGATCATCCTTCGGATTGATAAGTCTCGAAACATATCATTCGGGCCATGAAGGAATCCTTCGACATCCTTCGGCCCAGTCATTTAATGGGCTTGGCCCATTCCTGTGATACGATTTAAAAACGTGAAAACATGTATGTTGGCTGTTATTGTTCAAACCCTAGCTCCATTGTGTGTGACGGCAACCACGAATTTGCGGAGACTACTTGCTGATCAACTCTTGTTGCTTTCTATCCCGGTTAGTGTCTAGTGTATATGATTTGTCACTAAATGTACGGTATGAATGTTATAATTGTCTAATTGTCTTGCAATATGTGTTTATATGATCGGATACGTACGGTATGAATGTTATAATGGTTTAGCAAGGATAATTAAAGTGAACTGCCATGATTGTCAAGATTCTGTTGATTAATCGGCTAGCAAATCGGATCCGTTGTGATATTGTATGATGATAAGGTTTTATGGATTGGTTGTGATATTATGCAATTCGGATTTGTTATTGTTCGTTGTTCTTGAAATCGGATCGTATAGGATAAAGTGTCAATCTTGTTCTTTTGGTGAAATTAGGGTTCATGAGGTTTATTATGAAAGTCCCTGTTTGATCGATTTTGGATAACCGATTTCTGGAAAATGTGTTAATTGATAATCACGGATAAAACTTAGAAACTTTGAATAAGCGTAACTGATTATGAAAACGTAACTGCTTATGTCGAAAGATACTTGTCTACTCGAAACATAGTTATTGTCGAAAGATGCTTGTAGTCGAAACATAGTTGTGACCGAAAGATATCTGTTGACCGAAAGATACATGTTGACCGAAAGATATGTGTGTGATCGAAAGATGACATTAGGTTCGAAACATAACCTTCGGTCCGAAAGATAACTGAGATAACTAATGTGTCGAAAGATAAGGGTGGATCGAAAGATGCTTGGTTATGAATGTACTTTGAAAGATGGAATTATATGTTTGATTTATTTGGCATGCCATGCGTGATGAACGTTAACATTTGTATACGTGAAGTAATACGTGTTGTGCCGTTATGCAAACTGACTGTTATGTGAACATTAAACTGCATGCGTATCATTGCGAACATGAACTGATTTGTTATACGTGCATACAATAGGACGTGACTAATTACTTGTGAGTGCATAATCTAGCATACCGAGCAAACCAAGGTGAGTTCACACTCTTACCAAGGCATGGGATTCCCGGGGTGTTGGGAATGGGATTGAAAGGTTGATTAGATACTTTATTGACACTATGCCTAGACTACTACTTTACTATCCTCGGTTGTGAAGGATACCTATAGTTACGAGTAGTCTAGTGGTTATACAACGTGGAACACCACCACACAGTAACGTGGAACACCACCACACAGTAACGTGGAACACCACCACACAGTAACGTGGAACACCACCACACAGTAACGTGGAACACCACCACACAGTAACGTGGAACACCACCACACAGTAACGTGGAACACCACCACACAGTAACGTGGAACACCACCACACAGTAACGTGGAACACCACCACACAGTAACGTGGAACACCACCACACAGTAACGTGGAACACCACCACACAGTAACGTGGAACACCACCACCAGTAACGTGGAACACCACCACCAGTAGAACATACAATCGGCCCAGTAGAGCCACCTGTTACAAACGAACTTACTATTACGCATCTACTTTCTGTGAACTCGCTCAACTAGTTTGTTGACCATTCTGTTACATGCCTTGCAGATCGTTAGGTACTTGGAGCTTGCACTGGAGAAGCGGGTCGTTGTGGACAAGGATTCGTGGTTTCTATGCTGAACTATTATAACATTTGAACTATTTACTATTGTTGGATTATTACTATGCTTCCGCTACACTTTAAAACGATAACATGTTTTGAACACCTTTTGTATTGAACGGATGGTTTTCTTCTATCTTACTTAATACTATATGCATGTTCAATATGATTGGTGGCTCGATCCTGGTCAGTCACGCTCCCAAGCGGTGATACTCCGCAGGTGGATTTTGGGGGTGTGACATTCTTCTTTACCGAGAACAGGAATACGTACAGGGTCACGTAGGCTTTACGTGACGTGCCCTTCCCCGAGGACATGGTACGCGTGGGGGCTACGTAGGCTTTACGCAGCGTGGCCTTCCGACCCGGAAGCCAGTGGATGGTATTGGGTTACGTAGGCTTTACGCAACGTGTCCTCCCGACCCGGGAGACAAATGGCAATTATACTGGGTTACGTAGGCTTTACGTAACGTGTCCTGACTACCTGAGGACGATGGTCTATAGTCTAGAGTATGCGTAAATACGAGTAATTCTTTCCAACATATCCAACCCAATTCCCAACCCGGGAATCCCATGCCTTGGCTGTGTGAACTCACCTTGGTTTGCTCGGCAGATACACAAAGAGTACAGGTAGCAAGTAAATGGTCAACCACGTCCTATCATGGTTATTATACGAGTCAGGTTTTGACTTCAAATTATACACGTGTGCATCACATATGTTAACACGTTACTATCACGTATGCATGTGAACAGGTAAGAGCATAGCATTAACATTCATGTGCGATCCAATGTCTAAGCCTGAAATACAAACAGCCCAAATAACATGTCAGCCCAAACAGATAAGCAGTCCAATAACATAACAGTCATAAGATTGGGCCCGTGACAGTGTAGGCCCAAAACAGTGTACGTGCAGCTAGTCTCGAGTCGCAACCGGCGATCTCGAGTCGCAACCGGGATTACGAGTCACAACAGCTGATTACGAGTCGCAACAGGAGGTTGCGAGTCGCAATGGTGATTTCGGCTTATCATGGTCCGGTTACGAGTCGCAACGGGACTCGCAACCATGGTCTCGGCTTGTGCTGTTGTGGTCTCGAGTCGTGATTGTGAGGTTTCGACTCGCAATCTGAGTCGCAACCCAGTGTGTAACTGATTTCCTGATGTCCCTAAATTCAATCTCAATCACTTCCGTAATTTCAGCAAACAAGTTTGGCAGTTTCGGGAATCAGATCAAACTCATAATTTAATCAGTTTCAAAACACATTCAACCTGTTCATATCATGTTCAAGAATAACCATCCTAACATTCATACGGATCTAAGTAAATTATTCGGGTTTAACATCAATCAACCGGTTACATGCACACTCAAACATTATCAATTTGCAACATCCAAACTACCAATATCATGCAATAATCCGAGTATAAAAACATGGTGGCCGATTAACAGAACCCAAACAATTATCATCAAATAAATCATCATCTTATAAACATACATGAGCCGATTTCAAACACTTTATCATTATACTAGCATAATCAACATACTAACATCATACAAACAATCCGATGATCCACAACCAAAGCATCATTTAACAAGCAATTTAATAACAAACACTAACCGGATTACGAGTAGTAAGGATGATCCGAGTAGTGTGGATCTTGTGCCGTCGGGTTCCAAGTAAAACGAGAGAGAGAGAGAGCAAGAGCTTCTAGGGTTGTGTGTGTGTTATGTTTTGTAACAACAATGAGAATCAAACCCTTACCAAAGGGTCTAGTGTTTGCGAGTGGGGAGTGGGCCGAGCCCAACTCGGCTGCCTAATGGATCCGATTTCAAAGTGTGGCCCAAACGGGCTTGTGTGACCGGTTAGCCTTGTGCAATCGGGTTTTAGTGTGTAGTTTGGGCTGTGCAACGCATAACATACATACACACATAATGCACATAAACAAACATTCATTCAATTAATAACGTTCTCGTAAACACGTATCGTTACACAAAGTAAGTCTAAAGTTCGAGTTGTCACAATATTGGACTTTATTAGGGTTTATTACACGTGTCAATACATCATTGGGCGTGATTTTACGAGGTGTTACATTGGGCCAATACATTGTTGGGTTTAAGATGTGCGAATGCGGCCCAGAAGGTGTACGACCCAAAGTGCCAAATTATTAACAAACAAATTAACACACAAATAAATCTAACGGAGTTATACAAACCGAACATTTAACATAACGAAGGGAGGATGATGAGGAGTTAAGATCACAAGACAAAACATCACTAACCTTGAGAATTCGGGTTGTCACATATCAAGCCTCTCTTTTATATTAACTTAACTTTTATGCGACCTAATACTTGTTACCTAATCATCGTTTTACACAATAAATTAATACACGCATACTGATACGTTATACTTGATTCGGGATTACTGGACATTCTTTATGTGATGAATTGGTCATTAGCTTCGAAAGAAGCCACACCTTGACATATGTAGTGCTTGTGAAGCACTATAGGAGTAGCCTACCGCCATATGGATTTGTGGTAATGTCAAGACATTCATTCATACATTACGGATCTTTTCATAGCAACGAAATGATGACATGTGCTATGATTAGATGACGCTTTATACATTACGGATCTTTTCATAGCAACGAAATGATGACATGTGCTATGATTAGATGACGCTTGCGTTAAACGTTCGGTTGACATTTGTCATTAACTTTGGATGAAGCCTCACCTTAACATATATAGCGCTTGTGTAGCGCTATAGGAGTAACGCCCGCCGCATGGACTTGCGGTCATGTTAAGACATTCATACATACTTGCGGACATGATGGTTTGACCAGGGAGATCATATGCCAGTAATGCGTTAATCTAGTTAACTAAATATCTCGTGTGGACTATTCAAGACTTTAATCATACTCATACTTATAACCTCTCTCATACTTAAATACAATCATGCATGCTTACTTAAAATTCTATACGCTATCATTATCACTCATAATACGTTAATATACCCTGACCCGTACACTACTAGTACAAACTATGCGGATCACGCACCTACCAAAATAATCGCGGATGCATACGGGATTATATTGGTAGATGCATGAAAACCATAGAAGATTCTACTGTGTATCATAACACGGAACGTAACACGACACCAAGTCGCGAAATGGACGTAACATGATATGAACATGGTGGATACGCCACTGGTACTTCCTATATATAAGTGTTCCTACCATATTACCAAACTTTCGTAAAAACGTGCCATGAGAAATTTAGTGTTTCCTTAGACCTTATTGAATACAAACTTTGATCACTCACAATCTACTTTTCGGATGTATCCAAACATATACTTGAATAAATTTCGGGACGAAATTTCCTAAAGTAGGGGGGACTGTAACGCCTAGTATTTCCGTAATTTCCGGTTTTTATAAAGTTCGTGTTCAGTTTCTAATTTTAGAACCACAGTCGTAACTGGACAAAAAATGGATTTAAAATGGCGAACGACGCATTTTACGTGCTTTTTACGCAACCGACGATCAAACGCGAAACAACGACAACCGGTACTATTTTACATATTTTTAAATCTAAAATTTTATTTTACGATCTTAGACAATGTTCAGGTTTGAAAACGGGTTCGTAAATGCGCTTGGGCCATTAAAAACACGGTAAGTGGGCTTATGGGCCTGGGGCCCAAGCCCACTGATGGAAAACCTAGCTACAAATAAGATGAAAACCCTAATCTTCACGGGGTATCTTCAGCCGCACATAACATTACCTCATGTTCCTTTCATTTGGCTGATAATAAAACAACTCTCAGAGCATTCACATCCAAAGAACTAAATTGTGAGTGTGGGGTTTTTAAAATATAAAGAGTATAAAAAATAGTTGTGAGTGGAGGAGAGAGAAAATGTTACTGTTCATCTGTATATTTGGGGGGACACTGTTCACCCACTATAATTTTTTAATATATATTGAAAGTGGTTGTGAGTGAAGGAGAGAGAAAAATGTAATGATAAAGGTATAAAAATATTATTTAATTGAAAAAGAGAGAGAAAAAATATTTGTTTTTAGTGGAAATATATTGATATAGAAGTTGTTTTTTAGTGGAATGTATGTATAATTATAGGGGGCTGGATGTGAATGCTCTCACACACAAAACCTTAAAAGCAAAAACACCCTGTACCTCCTCTAAATTTACACCCACACACCCAGAGACCTTGATCTCTTCCAAACACACACACATGGACACATTACAACACCCTGGCTCTCCTCTCTCGCTTCCTCTCCCACCTCCCTCTTTCCGGTGACAAACCGACCAGAAATCTGGCGACGGCGCTGCCGTCAACGGCGAACCGGTAGAGGAAGACGGCGATGATGATGTTTCTGTTTGATCCGACACAGGTGACGACATTGAAGATGTTTATGTTCAGGTGAAATAGGTTCAACATCAAATTTCTTTTGGTTCATCTCAAATATTGGTACGGTTGTTTTAGTTATGGGGTTCGGGTCAACATCAGATCCATGCTCGAATTTCGGGTTTTCGGTCAACAGAAGTCAAAGCTGGTCAAACCTCAGCTTCGACTCAGTGTTTGTTCCGGTCACATCTCGGTTCAGGTTCGGGTCTACGATGAACAACCGAACCAACGCGCGGCGGCAGCCGGCGTCGGAAGTGGAGGTGGTTCAAGTTGGTCCAAATTCGGAGTTTACGACGAGGACCGCCTTTATCGTTCGAAGAGCCGGAGTGAACCGAGCTCACCGGAGCCGTACATATATCACAACGGGGATCGGTTCATCATCGTTTCGGTATAACTCTTCTTTTCTCTGATTGTATTCCCATACCACTTTTATGTTAACTGTTGAGAAAATATACTAACCAAAGAAACAATGGTTGGCACTGTTCGATTTGTTTTGTTTTAAAATGAAGAAGGCAGGGGTATTTACGTAAATAAGGGTCAAATGGGTTTTCTTTTAATAGCTCAATAAATATAATATGTTTAGTCATAGATTTTACTTTTCAAGTAGTGTGAGTCTGGATTGATATTATTTATTTTAATTTTATCAGTTCATTTGAGTTTAACTAATAATAATAACTAGGTTGTATGCCCGCGCGTTGCGGCGGTATATTACCGTGTGCATTCGACCGGCATCGGTTCGTTATAGTACCCTTACGATACATGCACTTGGTATAGAAATTAACACGTAATTTACATCAACCGAAAAAATAAAAACGAATACCGGTATTGGCATTATGTTATTGGTACCGATATTCATTTATCTATATATTAACATATATCGAAACCAATTACCACAATATATATATATATATATATATATATATATATATATATATATATATATATAATATATATATATATATATATATATATATATATATATATATATATATATATATATATATATATATATATATATATACCAGTACCGATGTTGTGCAATACGGTATGGTAGTGATACGATTTCAGTTTATCGAAACAAAAAACAATAAAATTAAATACCGGTACCAATATCGCTGTTAGGTTGGTTTCAATTCAGTTCACTATGTAACGGAACAATATCTCTTATGGGTCTAGGGTTTAAGGTTTAGGATATTCATTATTTTAAATATGTATAATGTAATAATAAGTTTTCTTACGATATTCATTTTATTTATAAATGTTTTGCTTTTTTGTAATTCGATTACACGTGAAGGTTGAATACCTAATCTTAGAAATATAAAGAACAATAAAAAATCAGCTTTCATTGTGCTTCTTACAATTTTAACATTTTATGAGTTTTCTTATTCTCAATAGTTAATATATTATCATGACACTATTCATCCAAACTTTCTATTCATATGGATAATAATATCAATACTTATTTTAACCGGTGTTTCTTTTTATTACTTTATTTAACGTAATTTGTGATAAAACTCGTATTAAATCTTTTTCCCTACAAACTAGTAAAGTTTGTGTACTAAGTTGATTGGTAAAAAAAATAATAATATTGTAGTAAATTATGGTAAATTTAATCTTTTTATTTTGACCCTCTAGATCTAAATCCTTGATTCCGTCAGTATTGTAGCTCATAATAATTATATGATAGTAATACCAATTTTGATCCAAATAAATTAATTTTATTGAAAACTATCAACAGTTAGATCTATATGTTTTTTTTTAGACATCAGAGATAACTTTTAGTTATATTATAAAGTTTTAAAACATGATTACAAATATTATGATAACATGTTTCGAACGAGTTAAATTATAAAAATAACTATTATGCAAATCGTAAACATTAGGATTACTTATTTAATCCATAAATAATAACGAGTTCATTATGTGTTATTTTAAATAATTAGGATGATCGCTCTCATTCCTTCATTCGGTTTCTCAATCTTTACTCGTGCGTTATTTTACAAGGAATCGCAAACGCAACCACTGTGAGCATACTCGATCCCTTTTTACGCTTTATTACATTTGGGATGCAATACATGTACCTTGAATCAATTACACAAACCTGCTAGTTTTCTTTTATACAAATAATCTCTATATTTGCACATACGTGTTATACTTGAAATCATATGTGTTATACTTGCGATCGTACGTGTTTAAATTAATATGTTTGTACTTAATCATTGCCATGAAAAATCAGTTTAAAACATTTTTATTCTTATACTCAAACTTGTATGCTCGCCAATACTTTTTGTATTGAACTATGCTTTAACATGTATTGCAGGTTTTGATGATGCAAGGAATCTAGTAGGATTGCCTAGAAACGCATTTAAATTTTAATACTTGTGGCATGTAATTTACTTTCAAACCTGTGGTATTTTGTTCCAATCTTGTAATAAACCATTATCATGAAATGAAATTTATTTACTTGAATACTTTTTTGTATATATTATTTATTTCAAATTTGGGGTATTTCTAGTTCAAGCAATGTAAAACGTAATCATTAAATACTTGACACAATTAGCGTTATTAAGTCTCTTGCAATCTAGTTCTCGTCTCACTCCGATGTTTCCGCCATCGGTTGGGGTGTGACAATACCCCAGATATCACCACGCACAAAGACCTAGTATGTCAGAAATAGAAAATTTTTCAAACAAGATTTTAGGGGTTACCCATATATCCGAGAGATGTTCCCCACGATATAAGTAAGTATTAGAATTTATGTTTATATCTCGAAAACAACCTACTGAATGTATAAAAACCTACTGGCATATCCTCAGTGAGATCGTTTATCACATTTTTGACATTACAATTCTTTAGCATGATGTGATAGTCCACTGATGTACTATCATTTCCTCTTTTTCACAACAAAACTCATTTTTAATTTTTATCATGTTTTTGGATTTTTCAAATTTTCTAATGTTTTTGGATTTTCTGAAATTTCTTACTCCCCCTAAAATTCAAAAACATTTAAAGAAACTTGAAAACAAACTATACAAGTAAAATGACAACTGTTGTGAATTGCTTCAAATCGTCATTCAATTGGCATAAACAATCAGAACTCCCCCTTACAACAAACTATTTTCCCATTATGATTTCAAAACACTTAAGTTAGTTTTAATCAAAATGGTTTTTCCGGAAAATAAGTTTTGTTGATTTTACCATTTGTAGGTTGGGGTAAATTCATCACATTGCTCTTTCAACCACTTGAAACAATTTTAACAATTTTAGAATTATTATCAACAAAATCACTTGTAGAAAATCAAGTACAATTTAATGTCCCTGGTTTACCACTTGAAGATCGAAATATCACTGTTACCAACCTGTAACTTTCTCAAGAAAGATGCTGATTCATACTCCCCAATTACTAACCTGGGAGTTCCGGCAAGTCAGGTTTTTCAGTTAAAGAGATCCTCCCAAGCCTGACAGACCTTGGGAGATTCCGAGTCATCAACACTCGGTTTCTTTCCTTTCATCTTCTTCTCATAGAATTCCTTTACCCCTTTTTCCTTCCCATCAATCATTTTTCCAAAAAATATGTTTCACTTTGAGGTTAAAGGCCTTTTCAACATCAAATTCTTTCTTTTCAGAAAAGAATTGATTTGAAATCTCAACTTTGCCCACTTTTTGTTTAAAATTTTCAGCCCTCAATGGTGGAAAATTTGCATCATCCATTGGAGGAACTGATTTTTCACTTTTTGATTCAACCTGTGGCTCCTTTGACTTTGTGGAATCAAATTCATCGCCAGAAGATAGCTCCTCTGATTTTGACGAATCAGAATCATTGCTAGAACTTTCATCAGATTTCTTAACAACCCATTTTTGGTTGTCAAGGTTTGCTTTCCTCTTGTAAAACCTTTTTGAACATTCACCAACCTCAAATTTTGAGTCTTTGAAAACTATAAAAGGTTTGGTTGGTGGTTCATTTTCAACCATCTTCTCTTTTAGTTTACGAGACACTTCCTGTTTTGAATGAATTGCCTTAGAACAATCCTTGGCAATATGACCAATTATGTTGCATTGAAAACAGGTTCTCGTTTCTTTCTCTGAACAGCTTCATTTTTCATTTCATCCTGCATCTTTCTAGCAAGGAATTCTCTATTTGTCTTCTTCCAGAATGAACTTTTCATTTCTTCTTCTGAGCTTGCACCTGAAACAAATACAGTTTTTGGCTTATAAATTTTCTCATTTTTATGATTTTCTGGTGGAATAAAACCAAGTCCTTTCTTTTTGAAATTACCGTTGTGGTTTGGTTTCTTTTGAAAACCAGAACCAGAACTGTAACCCTTTTTCTTGTTTAATCTTTGTTGAACTCTTGAGGTGTATTTTTTAGGTTTTTCAGAAAGATCTATATCTTTTATTTCAGAAATATTAATTTCTGTTAGTTTGAAAACCTTTTTAACATCTCAGTTTTGACACCTCTTATTGGAAATTCCTCATCAGAATATAATTTGTCAGAATCATTCAAAATATATGCCATTTTGAATATTTCATCATTCAAATTAGATTTTGATAACAGGAAATCTTTATTATAAACCCTTTTGCCCTGTTTGACTTTTGAACTTGACGAGACAGGTTCAGACTTTGACTCTGGTTTTGGCTCTGACTTTGACTCCTCAGTTTCATCGTTATCTAACACATGAACCACCACTTTCTTCATCAATTGAGATTGTTGATCAGTGTCAGATGATGTGAACGTGACGTCAATGTTTTCTGGCAAATTAACTGATGGTTCAGTCTCCCACTTAAAGTTGGTTGCCTTTTCGACTCTTTCTGAATTTGGATTTCTTGGCGAATATCCATTTTCAAGCGGGGGTGGACACTTGTTGTAACTGACACCTTGTTTCTTACCAGAATTCTTCACTTTAGTACTCTTCTTCTTTTCAGAGTTCTTTTTCTCAGAAGTCTCTTCTTCTGTGTCTATCTTTTTCCCTTCAGACGTGTCTTCTTCAAAAGCCTTTATGCCTTCCACAGTTGGATAAATCCTATCAATGACATAAGAAGTACCTGAGTAACTTTTTAACAATCTATTAACTTTTTCTGTTTCAATTCTTTGTGTTTCCAATTTTTGTTCCAGAGCAGCACACTTCTCGATGTAATTGTTGACAACTTTCTGCTTCGTCATGAATGCTCCTTGAAGAGTCTTCATTGCTGTTGCATGTTCACTGCTTGTTTCATTGTACATATTCATGGCTTTGTTCAGGACATCATATGATTCTTTCAATCTGTTCATGATGTGAATTAAGGTGCTGTTTTGCTTCTTCATTGTTTCACAACTTTCACATTTCTCCGGAATCTTTTGTGCATTGGCTTCTTCTTCAACTTTGAAGACTGGAACTTCTTTTACTTTCCTCTTGATAACAGGAACTTCTTCATCATCACTGCTGACTGGTGTTTTAGCTTTCTTCTTTTTCTTTCGAGCTTTTTCATCATCACTATCACTTTCTTCCATCAATCTCAAGTGCTTTTCCATCTTTCTTGCATAATAATCATCATCATTATCACTATCTTCAGCAACTCGAGCAACAAAAGCTTTATGATTTGATGTTTTGTTTGGATCATAATCATCCCAACTGAAATTTGCCCAGCTAAATCCTTCTGGTAATTTTTCATCATCTTGATTGATTAGAAATGCTTTGTTGTCAGCTGAAACATACTTATCCCAACTGAATCCTGTTGATTTTTGATCATCTTGATTCACCATACAAGCTCTCTTTGATGATTCTTCAATCTCTTTCCTGGTATGAGCAGTTTGTGGTTGTTGTTGATGTGGCTGTTGAGCAACTTGATGATAAATTGTTTTCCGATAGTAGTCATTGTTGTTGTTAAACGGATTTTGAGCTCCACTTGCTTCACGGTTTTTGCACTCTCTCTTGAAGTGTCCTTTTTCCCTGCAACGAAAACAAGTGACTTTAGATTTATCATAAAGTAGAAACATTTGCATCATGGAAATCATCTCTTCCCGTCATTTGTTTAAACTTCTCTGCTCTCCTCAACACACTCGCCAAACACCACTTTATGTCCATCAATTCCATCTCTTCAGCATCTATTTGATCGTAATCCTCTTTTGTCAACATTGGATTCCCGATCCGACCTGCCACTAAACTTCCATAGGACTCTAACACAGTCCCCAACAAAGACATATGGCTTTTTGCAACTTCTTCTGAATAATCCTGATCATTCTCAAGATTTAGTACAATGTTGCATTGTAACATTTTGCCCTTCTTTGTTGTTGACAAGTTTGGATCAAATGAAAGATATGATGAACAACTTGTTTTGCTGTTTGATCCTTGAGATGATCCTCCAGATGAACTCTTTGCATTGAATGCAGTCTCAACCTTCGGTGACATGTTTGTAGTTTTATCACTGATACCTCCTTTATAATACAGACTGATATCTTATTCACCATCAAAATCTTTCATTCTTGATATCTTTCTTTGTTCCATTTCTTGAGCTTCAAGTTTTTCAATGAATTTGCTTAGTGTCAGATTGCTAAATCCTTTCTTATTTCTCAACATCATTAGATATGTACCCCAAGTTTCATGTGGCAACGCATCAGCCAACTTTTCAATTAATTCTTCATTATCTTTTGTGATGCTCAACCTTTTCATGTTCATTACCAGATTGCAATATCTTTCAATGATCTGCTTAGTACTCTCATTTCTTAACCACCGAAATAGATCGAACTCTTTTTTCAGAAGCGATTTTTTGTTTTTAACCATCTCTTGACTTCCAACAAATTTAGATCTTAATGCTTTCCAAATTATGCACTTCCATTGTGCTACAATAAAACCAACATATCTTCTTTCACAGCTTGTTGTAATAGACTGATCATCATTTTCTCGTTTTTATGTTTCTTTTTCTCACCAGCACTTAAATCTTTAATTGCAATTTCCTCTTCGTCATCATTTATTGGTCTAACATATTTCGTATCAACACATTCCCAAGCATCCAAGTAATTTGCTTGCACCCAATTCTCAAAACGTTCTTCCCATCCTTTATACTCCTCTATATTCATGAGCTTAGGCGGTTTTTGCATAGTCCCCGTTTCATTTTCCAACATTGCCTGCTGAGTAATAGTAATCGGAGTAGCAAAGGCGTTATAAAGTTCCTCTTCCATGCTTAGGTTTTCAAAATTCACAAAATCAGACTAATTCAAACAAAATTACTTCTCAAGCGAAATTCCTTTTCAAACAAAATTACCCGTCCAAACGAAATAGCTTTGAAGCGAAATTACCCTAATTTCGTTCGAAGTGACACCCTTTCAAGCGAAATTATAATTCCGTGCGGAATTATCAAACTAAATCAGAACTTCAGGCGAAATTACTAATTTCGCGTGGACCACCCAAACGAAATTATATTCTTGAAACGAAATTACTATTTTCGTGTGAACCTCTTCAAACGAAATTATGGCCTTGGTGCGAAATTACTAATTTGGTTTGGAATACTCAAACGAAAGTATACTCTGAAGCGAAATTAAGCCCTAATTCCGTGCGAAATAATGCTGATGTCATCATCTCGAGCAGAATTTTGTCAAATTGATCAAGTTTTAAGCCGATTTTAGATCTGAAACTTTCTCGGGTTTGTTAAAACATGATTGCGCACATTATGTATGAAATTCAAAGCATTTTGACCGTGAAAAGTTGTTAATTGTGAAAAAGAAGGTGTAGAAATCAGAATTTGCAGCTGAATCGGTATGAACTCTTCCTCCTGAGCTCTGATACCACTTGTAGGATCGATTTACCGACCAAACGAGTCGTTCAGAAGAGTTTTTGCTTGATACGAAAGGCGGAAACAAACGTATCAAGTTCAATTCAGCTGTATATACACTTTAACTGTCTTCTTGATTGATTTGACAATGATTTACAGCGAGATGACACTTCGGTAGCACTTCGGCTCCGGAATCACACATACACAACTGATTCAAACGAAATTACATCTCCCCTATTTATAGGCTGCTTAATTTCGCTTGAACAAGCTCAAACGAAATCATCTCACACGAAATTATAATTTCGCACGAAATTACATGGTAATTTCGTGTTGAATTACACATGTTCATTTCAAGCAGAATTACCTATCTCATGCGAAATTACATGATTTGATATGTTTTCTCGAACTTTGTGCCTACTACAATACAAGACTCGATACAAGACGAAGTCGACAGACGGATGCACCTACAAAAATATCTCGGATGTCGGTTCGTTTGGTCGTACGGTTGCGTTGTTCGGTTAATTACGACGAAACACGAACGAATGCGAAAAACGATCCAAATTACGCGACGAATGGAATTTTATCATGCCAATCACTAAAATAAAACATTTTAATGATTACATAAAGTTTTGGATGTCTGGATGTATTCAGAACGTAAGATATGCGCGAAAATGCAAACTTATGCACTTTTTGACGCTTTTAGTCCCTGAATGACCAAAAAGTTTATTTTAGCACACCGAACCCCTCAAAGCCTATTTATAAGCTATGTAAAGGATATTTAGGGTATGTTTAACTTATGGTCATGTTCTGGAATGTTCGTTACACTACAAATCGGCATACTTTCGATGTTTGTTGAAATTAGTCCCTGTAAGCGAATAAAATTGATTTCGCCACACCAAACCCTCCAAAACTTTTTTCTAAGTTATGTAAAGGTTATTTAAGGTATGTTAAGCCTATTTCACTATTCCAGAGTGTTCGTTGCATTAAACTGGTTATATTTGCGCATCAGTGCGCGTATAACCTTCCAGAAAGCGATTTAAAGCTTGAAATCGAACATGAATTGATATGTGCAAAAGATACACATATCTATTCAAATACCAAGTATGAAATACAATATTTCATTGGTTTGGTATTTGTTTGATGGTCGCAGAGGCATAGGTGTCACAGTCTCCCCTACTTTAGAAAATTTCGTCCCGAAATTTATTCGTAGGAGTCTTTCTGTGACGGTGTGTTAAATATTTGTCTTGCATGGAATCTAGGGTGTTTATCTATTTGCGTAGAATAACCCATCAAAGATATGCAAGGCATAATCCTGTTATTTCTCTCAACGGACATTCTTCAGAAACGAAAATGAACGGAATGACTCATTTTCCTCAATGGGTATTCTTCAGAAATGGAAATGAAGGAAGAAAAATCAAGGATATTCATTTCTCTCGATGGGTATTCTTCAGAAATGAAAATCCACGGAATGAGTCATTTTCCTCAATGGGTATTTTCAGAAACAGAAATGAAGGATTAAACAAAAGGATATTCATTTCCCTCGATGGGTATTCTTCAGAAATGAAAATGCACCGAATGAGCCATTTTCCTCAACGGGTATTCATCAGAAACGGAAATGAAGGATTAAACAAAAGGATATTCATTTCCCTCGATGGGTATTCTTCAGAAACGAAAATGCACGGAATGAGTCATTTTCCTCAATGGGTATTCATCAGAAACGGAAATGAAGGATTAAACAAAAGGATATTCATTTCCCTCGATGGGTATTCTTCAGAAACGAAAATGCACGGAATGAGTCATTTTCCTCAATGGGTATTCTTCAGAAACGGAAATGAAGGATTAAACAAAAAGATATTCATTTCCCTCGATGGGTATTCTTCAGAAACGAAAATGCACGGAATGAGTCATTTTCCTCGATGGGTATTCTTCAGAAATGGAAATGAAGGAAAATCAAAAGGATATTCATTTCCCTCGATGGGTATTCTTCAGAAACGAAAATGAACGGAATGAGTCATTTTCCTCAATGGGTATTCTTCAGAAATGGAAATGAAGGAAAAATCAAAAGGATATTCATTTCCCTCGATGGGTATTTTTTAGAAAGGAAAATGAACCGAATGATTCATTTTCCTCAATGGGTATTCTTCAGAAATGGAAATGAAGGAAAAATCAAAAGGATATTCATTTCCCTCGATGGGTATTCTTCAGAAACGAAAATGAACGGAATGAGTCATTTTCCTCAATGGGTATTCTTCAGAAATGGAAATGAATAGGGTATTCTAGTAAACTCACCGATAAGACACAGTGTGTCAACAGAACTGCAGAAAGCAGTCAGACATTAGAATTAGGGCCTAGGTGTAGGTCCAACGTCAAGAATACATTAAAACCCAATAGTACATACAAGGGTTATCATATAAACATTCCAGAAGCTAAAATACGCACTAAAAGGCATCCGAAACGCACTTTAAATGCAGAATTTTAATAAATTCAGCTCAAATCAGCTTTTTAACATCAAAATATCATGCAGAAATTTTGTTTTATCATCCAGAATACTTCCCTAAGTGTCGGGAATTAAATGGGTTACAAAAGGGTACTTAAAGGACACTAACCGGTGCAATTTAGCACTTTAACGAACCGGTATAAAACCGAACAACCGGATATTACCCGGAACATCAAAATATTATTAGAATTATTGTTCCGACATTACCAAGCTAATTATGATGCCCGAACATCAAAACACCTCATAAAAATATCTAGTAACAAAATTCTAACAACATACTTGATTTCTAACCTAAATCACTAACTTAGTTACAAACCTAGCCTACTACCCCCTCCCCCCCACCTAGTGGATGACCCCAACAAGGGCCCCACTCTTGATGTTCTTTCAATTTTATATTTGATTGTGTTGGCACTTTATAGACATACTATCCACAAGTTTAAGAGTTTGGATGGTTATAAGATAACACCAAGGGTTCACAACTTCATTCTACACCTACTCAAAACACAAACAAACTTCCCCTATTCTCTCCCTTGGCTTCGGCCGACCCCAACCACACCAATACCACCATCATTCTTCCATCCTACATACATTCCAAGCTCGTATTAAGGTAATAGAAGGTGCATAGTGAAGCTAGGAGCTTTCGGAAGTTGAAGAACCTCAACCGTTTGCATTTATCCACTCGTTTTGTTCTCTTGAACATTCCTAGCTTTAAGCTAGTGGTAAGTTTCTTAGATCATCATCTTCTTCATGTTCTTGATGGTTAATAGTTAAAGAAAGATGAAATATTAAGGAACACTAAAAACATAAACAAGTCTTGGAAACATAAACTAACTTTGTGAGGGAGTAGTGTTAAAATGATGTTGAAATCATGAAATACATGAGTTGTTATGCTTGTTGGTTATTGTGTGTTGGTAGAAATGATGTTGATCATCATGTAATCTTGCTAGATCATGATTAGAAATATAATCTAGCAAGATGAGAGGATGAACATGTTAAAGGTTATGGATCATCCCCACTAAAGTCATGAACTTGAATGAAAATAAATGTTTTCTTGTAAAATAAATATCAAAATGAGTTATAATCTTGTAGATCTAAATATCCATGAGTGGTTTTTCCAAAGAACCTAGTTAAAAATACAAGTTTTACTTAATCTTGGTTCTTAAACAAATAAACCTTATTTTTGGTGGTTAATAAAGTAAAGATATACATGTGTAACAAGAAAAATACAAGTAGTATTTTTAGAAAATATGGTCACAAGTTGTAAAGAACTAAATTCTTTAAAATGAAGCTTTCAAAGAAACAAACACACTTTAAAGAGTGACAAGACTTACTAAATACCCTAGTAAGTTACTACACATTTTTGTAAATTCTCAAGTTCATGAAATAGAGAAATTAGTGCATGTTGTTGATAATTGTATTGAAATTTATTGTTGATGATTGTTGTTGATGTTGTTGATGTTGTTGATGATTTAAAAGAAAATAAACACATGTTTCGAAAACATGGGAAACCTCCATTTTTAGGGGAAACTCTGTCACACCCCCAAAATCCACGTGCGGAGTATCACCGCTTGGGAGCGTGACTGACCAGGATCAAGCCACCAATCATATAGAACAATGTATATAGTTAAAGTAATAGCAATTAAACCAAACCAAATCCATATGAAAGGTGTTTCCAAAACATAACTAAGTTATCACTGTTTAGCGGAAGCGTATAAGTAAAACCCAATAATAATAGTATGTAATGTCATAAGTGTTTAAAGAAACAATCACGATCCAAGCCCACAACGACCTACTCCTCCCTGTGCAAGCTCCATGTATCTAACGACCTGCAAGGCATGTAACAGAGGATCAACAACTAGTTGAGCGAGTTCACAGAAAGTAAATGCGTAATAGTAAGTTCGTATGTAACATGTGGCTCTACTGGGCCGATAATGCGTTCTATTAGTGGGGGCTTCCCATGTTGTATAACCACTAGACTATGCGTAACCATAAGTGTTCTACATATCCCGAGAACAGTAATACGTACAAGTTTACGTAGGTTTTACGTAAGTAATCCTTCACAACCGAGGATAGGGGTACGCGGGGGTTTACGTAGGTTTTACGTAAGTGCCTGACACAACCGAGGCAATAGTGAGTATAAGTTCACGTAGGTTTTACGTGAGTATCCTTCACAACCGAGGATAGCGAGTAGCATAAGTATACGTAGGTTTTACGTATGTGTCCTGCACAACCGAGGACGATGGTATGGTAGTCTAGTAACAGTGTATGTACGAATCTAGTCAATATCGTTCCTTTAATCCCATTCCCAAGCCCTTGGGAATCCCATGCCTTAGTAAGAGTGCGAACTCACCTTGGTTTGCTCGGTATGCTAAGTTATGTGTTCGCAAATAATCAGTCAAGTCCTATAATATGCATGTACACTCAATCAGTTTATATCCTTACAGTTCACGTATCGTTCATGATCATACGGTATTTATTAAGTAACACCCGACTCATAGTATTAAGCAGTTAATCGCATCTTCACATGAGTTACACATAATGACATAAAACCAATCCAGTTAAGTAACATCATAGTGGAACACAGAGTGTGCTTAGCAGCTTGCATCTTATATTCATGTAAACCGTAGATCAAATTCACGCAACTTCTTGTTTCACATAAGAGTTAATAGCCTAAACATAGTTGGTAGTTCACCGTATCAACCAACTAGCAGATTTAACAACTTAATAGAGTTAACACCTGGGCCGAATCATACATCAAGTTCGGATAAACACATCAAAAAAACTCAAACAGGGTATTAACTAGAAAGTCGGACCACCATCTCCTTATGTTATTGTGAGCACAAAGTCCGATCCTCCCTGCCTAATGAAAAACTCGGATGATATCATTTAAAGGAACTCGGACAAGGGTATGGGTGTCACAAAGGTCAGACACTTAACACAATACAAATACTCGGACAACATGAGCCAAAGTCGGACATAAGGGGGGTTTGGGGCCAAAGCTCGGACAAGATGATTTGCCAAAGAAACTCGGACCAAAGACAAGGGGGTTTCCCTTCATGAAAGTCGGACAACAAGGCACCATATCCAAAACTCGGACAAGCCTTTTTTAACAGTTGATACTCGGACTTACAACACTAAGCAAAAGTCGGACTCCCCTTTGAGTTCATGAGAAAGAACTCGGACCAATTTATACATCAAACTTCGGACTAGGTGCTTATCACAAAAAGTCGGACCTTTATTATCATGCAGAAGTCGGATCTTGTTCATTATGAAAACTCGGACCCTTCTGATGCATTTACAAACTTCGGACACCTCACCATAGGTTATAAAATTTGGATTATGAAGGCTTAAAGGTCGGACCACATGATATATGTTAAAAGTCGGACATTCACATCAATAAAAACTCAGAATCGATTTGAACAACTACGATAACATCAAATAAACAGTTACGTTTCCTTTCGATCTACAGTTTCATTCATCATTCTAACAACCCTAATTTCATACATAATGACGGCAGATTCATAATCAATCAACCTATGCTTAACAACAACAATCATCACAAGAATAATCTATCGAGTATGCAACTAATCATCATAATCACAATTATCCAGAATCTAATCACAGAATATTATAAGAGGAACTAGGGTTTTCCATGAACACATAATCAAGAACCAAGAATTGATAAGAATCAAGCAATCAATAAACAATAATCATTTACCTTGTGATGATTCTAGAGAAATGTGGAATCGAAAGTGATGAATAGCTTGCCAATGATGATGGTGATGATTGCTAGGGGATTAGAGAGTACAGTACGTGCTTTGGTTTTGTGAAAATGATTAGTGAACAAGGGATTAGGGTTAAGTATCTCTAAGATTTCACTAATTACCCTCTACCTCCCTAAGTATCATATTTTACACATGTACACCATCTCATAACAATTTCATAGTTTCACCACGAAGTTTACATATTTGACAAGTTTATCACAATTAGCACATAACCATGCACAATCACACAATACACTTCATTGTATCAAAACGTATACAATTCCATAGCAACTAATTATGCAATCAATCAACTAAACAATACAAGAACGTGCAATAAATGCGAAATAGAAATCTTGGAAATTCGAGTTGTCACATTATCCCCAACTTAAAAAAAATTTCGTCCCGAAATTAAGCATGCGGTTACTAAGGAAGCTAGGTAAGTTATGTCGTTTACTGGTTTTCCTGGGGTGTCACATCATCCCCCCGTTGATTTGGAATTTCGTCCCGAAATTCCGCAGTAGTAGCTTCGGTCTCAGTAGTGGATGCATTGGTTCCGAATAACTGGGGGTACTTTTCTTTCATTTGGTCTTCGCGTTCCCAGGTGTACTCTGAGCCACGTCGGGAGTTCCAACGAACTCGAACAAGAGGGATTCTCTTGCTTTTGAGGACCTTAACATCCCGGTCTGTGATTTCAACTGGCTCCTCGACGAACTGCAACCGCTCGTCGATAGTGAGTTCCTTAAAAGGAACTATCAGGGTCTCATCTGACAGGCACTTTTTCAGATTCGACACGTGGAATACGTTGTGAACTGCACCGAGTTCAGCTGGTAGATTTAGCTTGTAGGCCACTTTGCCTATTTTCTCTATGATCTCGAACGGTCCAACATACCGTGGATTGAGCTTGCCTCGTTTACCAAAACGAACCACACCCTTCCAGGGTGAGACTTTTAGTAAAACCCGGTCCCCGACCTGAAATTCCAACAGTTTCCTACGCTTATCCGCGTATGCTTTCTGACGGTCGCGTGCTGCCGCCATGCATTGCCGTATCTGTGCAATCTTTTCCGTGGCGTCCACTACAATCTCCGGACCCGTGATCTGACTATCCCCCACCTCTTCCCAACAGAGAGGTGACCGGCATTTACACCCGTACAATGCCTCGAATGGAGCGGCTTGTATGCTGGTGTGATAACTGTTATTATACGAAAACTCCACCAAAGGGAGATGCTTTTCCCAGCCGTTGCCGAAATCAATAACACATGCCCGAAGCATGTCTTCAAGAGTTTGGATCGTTCGCTCAGACTGCCCATCCGTCTGAGGGTGGTACGCTGTGCTCATGTCTAACCGTGAGCCGAAAGATTTATGCATCGCTTGCCATAGCTCTGACGTGAATCGTGCATCCCGATCCGAAATGATGGAGATGGGCACCCCGTGCCTCGAAACAACTTCCTTAAGATAGATGTCTGCAAGAGTGGAGAACTTATCCGTTTCCTTTATAGCCAGGAAGTGTGCAGACTTGGTGAGTCGATCCACGATCACCCATATGGTATCATTCCCACGCTGAGATCTAGGTAGGCCTGTAACAAAATCCATGGAAATTTCTTCCCATTTCCACTGTGGTATCCTGGGTTGTTGAAGTAGGCCCGCTGGTTTCTGATACTCCACTTTGACCTTTGCACATGTCAAACATTTGCCGACGTAGGTTGCAATGTGGGCCTTCATGCTAGGCCACCAGTATGTAGTTCTGATGTCGTGGTACATTTTATCCGACCCTGGATGTACCGAGTAGCGAGACTTGTGAGCTTCGTCCATTACCAGCTCGCGTAAACCGCCAAAAAGTGGGACTCAAATACGCCCCATTACATAGTAGGCGCCGTCTTCCTTTTGTTCCATTCGTTGCCTTGAGCCGCGTAAGGCTTCAGCTTTGACGTTTTCGGGCTTCAATGCTTCTATCTGAGCAGTTCGTATCTGTGCGGGAAGATCAGACTGAATAGTGAGCTGCAAAGCTCGTACACGCCTAGGTAGAGTGTCTTTCCGACTGAGAGCGTCAGCCACAACATTGGCATTGCCTGGATGGTACTTGATGGCGCATTCGTAATCATTAAGTAACTCGACCCATCGTCGTTGACGCATATTCAATTCCTTCTGCTTGAAGATATGCTCGAGACTCCTGTGATCGGTGTAAATAGTGCACTTGGTACCGTACAGGTAGTGTCGCCATATCTTAAGCGCGAAAACAACAGCTCCCAGCTCTAAATCGTGCGTCGTGTAGTTCCGTTCATGAACTTTGTGTTGTCGCGAAGCGTAGGCAATAACTTTATCCCGCTGCATCAATACACAACCAAGCCCCTGTATCGATGCGTCACAATAGACCACAAAATCATCCGTGCCCTCTGGCAATGAGAGAATAGGTGCGCTGCATAGTCTATCCTTCAGGTACTGAAAAGCGGTTTCCTGAGAATCTCCCCAACGGTAGGTAACACCTTTCTGTGTCAACATAGTAAGCGGCTGTGCGATCTTCGAGAAATCTTTGATAAATCGCCTATAATACCCCGCCAAACCCAAAAATTGGCGTATTTCCGTTGGTGTACGCGGTGCAGGCCAGTTCCTGATCGAATCTACCTTGGATGGATCGACATGAATCCCATCCCTGTTCACCACATGGCCTAGAAAGTGGACTTCACGAAGCCAGAAGTCGCATTTTGAAAACTTGGCGTACAGTTGTTCCTTCCGAAGAAGTTCCAAGATAAGGCGTAAGTGCTGCTCGTGTTCCTCCTGACTCTTGGAGTAGATCAGAATGTCGTCGATGAAGACAATGACGAACTTGTCAAGATAAGGTTTGCACACCCTGTTCATAAGATCCATGAAAACTGCAGGCACGTTCGTAAGCCCGAATGGCATGACAAGAAACTCGTAATGGCCGTAGCGAGTTCTGAATGCTGTCTTGGAGACGTCCTCATCCCGGACTCTCAGCTGATGATAACCTGACCTTAGATCAATCTTGGAATAGTAACTCGACCCTTGCAACTGGTCGAATAAGTCGTCAATACGAGGAAGAGGATAACGGTTCTTCACTGTGACCTTGTTCAGTTCCCGGTAGTCTATGCACATCCTGAAAGTGCCATCCTTCTTTTTCACGAATAGTACTGGAGCTCCCCAAGGCGAAGAGCTTGGACGAATAAAGCCCCTTTCCAAGAGCTCTTGTAGCTGCTTTGACAATTCTTTCAGTTCAGTTGGAGCCAAACGGTACGGTGCGCGGGCTATTGGTGCTGCTCCTGGAGCTAGCTCGACTTGAAACTCGACTTGACGATGAGGCGGTAGACCAGGTAAATCTTCAGGAAACACTTGAGGAAATTCGCGTACAACTGGAATATCCTCTATCCTTTTCTCCTTTGTCGCTGCATCAGTAACAAGTGCCAAGATAGCCGTATGACCCTTTCGTAAACATTTCTGGGCCTTCAAGAAAGAGATGATGCCAACCACAGCACCACTCTTGTCGCCTTGAACTTCGAGAGGTTCCTTACCCGCACGAGGAATACGAATGATCTTCTCCTTGCATAAGATCTCCGCCTGCTGCTTGGATAACCAATCCATGCCGATGACGATGTCGAAACTACCCAACACTATAGGGATAAGATCAATCGAGAAGACCTGACCCGCTAGAACGACGTTACAACCCTTGACTATATGCGTGGCTTCTACACTTTTACCATTTGCTAGTTCTACGACATGTTTGGTGTTTAGGGGTGTTGGTGTACGTTCTAACAATTTACTCATTTTCAAAGATATATAACTCGTATCCGCACCCGAATCAAACAAAACAGTAACATAAATATCGTCGAGAAGAAACTTACCCATAACGACGTTGGGATCATTTCTGGCATCACCCTGCCCCAACACAAACGCACGACCCCTTGCTTCATTGCCGTTGTTGTTCCCACCATTGTTGTTGTTGTTGCCATTACCCTGTTTGTTGTTATTGTTGTTGTTGTTCTGGTTCCTGTTTAGCTGAGGGCAGTGCCTTTTGAAGTGACCCTCTGCACCGCAATGAAAACACCCTTTGTTGCCCTACTGTTGATTCTGCAGTGCTGGTGGCTGCTGCTGATTCTGATTCGCAGGTCGAGGGCTTCTACAATCTTTGGCCTCATGACCCATCTTGAGGCATCTTTGACAACGACCCTTGTTACACTGGCCACTGTGGTGTCTGTTGCAGTTGTTACACTTTGGAAGGTTCCCTCGATACCCGCCCTGCCTGTGGCTACCCGAAGAGTGCTGACTGGGACTCTGATAACTGTCAGTCTTTCGCTGCTGAACCTGTGACTGAACTGAAACTGATCCCCTGCTAGAATCCCCATCCCATTTTCTCTTGTTGCCACTGGGAGTAGCAAGTGTAGTAGCAGTGGTAGCGGTAGCAGTAGCGTTGATACGTTTAGGCAGTCTGTTCTGATCCACTGCCTGATCTGTGATACGATGAGCGAGGCGTTGAATAGCCTGAATGTTGTCAAGATTAGCCGATGTCACATGGCTCTGAATTTCTGGCGCCAAACCCTTGAGATACAACTCAATACGTTTCACTGGAGGGTCCATCATAGTTGGGCATAGCACGACCAGCTCATTCGACCGTTTAGTATAAGCTTCGATCTCTGACCCAACCATTTTCAAATGATACAGCTCGTCTTCCAACTTGTGAATGTCTTCACGAGTGCAGTATTCTCTTTTGATCAGTTCCTTGAAATCATTCCAAGGGGTGGCGTTAGCAGCTGCCAACCCTAAGATCTGCACCTGTGCGTTCCACCAAGTGAGCGCAATCCCTTCAAGTGTGCCAGTGGCGTATTTCACCCTGCGAGCCTCAGGGCATTCACACATCTCGAACACAGACTCGAGCTTTTCAAACCAGTGGAGGAGTCCAACCGCTCCTTCAGTGCCACTAAATGTGCTAGGACGACAATCCATAAAGTTCTTGAAAGTGCAGACGGGCTGCTGAGCGTGTTGACCTATTGTGTACGAATAGGACAAGGTTAAACACAAGAGTTAATGTAGGATCTAAAGATCCTAGTGTGAGTCTAAACTGCAGGGTATACTACCTGCTTGAGCAGCTGCAAGTGCCGCAGCAACTTGTTCATTAACGAAAGCCGTCAACTGGGCTTGAGTCATGTTCACACGTCCGGACATGATCTTCATAGTAAAGGTAAAATAAGTGAGAATAGTTCGCGAGTAGTGTGATGACAGAAGAGTGTAAGCACACAAGTGTGTTCAAGCAATAACATGTAGTGAGCAATGTAATCTAAGCATACTACGAGCAAGGTTCTATGCAATTCTAGCATGTAGGCAATAAACATAAACCTTATTACCTAGGATGTTGAGTCTTGCACGTGGAGCGAAGCGTCGTTGTGGATCGTTGAGAGCACTGTTCTGGTTATAGTCTGGTTTTAATAAAAACGTTTTCCATATTAAAACCAAGTTCTCTATAACCAATGGCTCTGATACCAATCTGTCACACCCCCAAAATCCACGTGCGGAGTATCACCGCTTGGGAGCGTGACTGACCAGGATCAAGCCACCAATCATATAGAACAATGTATATAGTTAAAGTAATAGCAATTAAACCAAACCAAATCCATATGAAAGGTGTTTCCAAAACATAAGTAAGTTATCACTGTTTAGCGGAAGCGTATTAGTAAAACCCAATAATAATAGTATGTAATGTCATAAGTGTTTAAAGAAACAATCACGATCCAAGCCCACAATGACCTGCTCCTCCCTGTGCAAGCTCCATGTATCTAACGACCTGCAAGGCATGTAACAGAGGATCAACAACTAGTTGAGCGAGTTCACAGAAAGTAAATGCGTAATAGTAAGTTCGTATGTAACATGTGGCTCTACTGGGCCGATAATGCGTTCTATTGGTGGGGGCTTCCCATGTTGTATAACCACTAGACTATGCGTAACCATAAGTGTTCTACATATCCCGAGAACAGTAATACGTACAAGTTTACGTAGGTTTTACGTAAGTAATCCTTCACAACCGAGGATAGGGGTACGCGGGGGTTTACGTAGGTTTTACGTAAGTGCCTGACACAACTGAGGCAGTAGTGAGTATAAGTTCACGTAGGTTTTACGTGAGTATCCTTCACAACCGAGGATAGCGAGTAGCATAAGTATACGTAGGTTTTACGTATGTGTCCTGCACAACCGAGGACGATGGTATGGTAGTCTAGTAACAGTGTATGTAAGAATCTAGTCAATCTGGTTCCTTTAATCCCATTCCCAAGCCCTTGGGAATCCCATGCCTTAGTAAGAGTGTGAACTCACCTTGGTTTGCTCGGTATGCTAAGTTATGTGTTCGCAAATAATCAGTCAAGTCCTATAATATGCATGTACACTCAATCAGTTTATATCCTTACAGTTCACGTATCGTTCATGATCATACGGTATTTATTAAGTAACACCCGACTCATAGTATTAAGCAGTTAATCGCATCTTCACATGAGTTACACATAATGACATAAAACCAATCCAGTTAAGTAACATCATAGTGGAACACAGAGTGTGCTTAGCAGCTTGCATCTTATATTCATGTAAACCGTAGATCAAATTCACGCAACTTCTTGTTTCACATAAGAGTTAATAGCCTAAACATAGTTGGTAGTTCACCGTATCAACCAACTAGCAGATTTAACAACTTAATAGAGTTAACACCTGGGCCGAATCATACATCAAGTTCGGATAAACACATCAACAAAACTCAAACAGGGTATTAACTAGAAAGTCGGACCACCATCTCCTTATGTTATTGTGAGCACAAAGTCCGATCCTCCTTGCCTAATGAAAAACTCGGATGATATCATTTAAAGGAACTCGGACAAGGGTATGGGTGTCACAAAGGTCAGACACTTAACACAATACAAATACTCGGACAACATGAGCCAAAGTCGGACATAAGGGGGGTTTGGGGCCAAAGCTCGGACAAGATGATTTGCCAAAGAAACTCGGACCAAAGACAAGGGGGTTTCCCTTCATGAAAGTCGGACAACAAGGCACCATATCCAAAACTCGGACAAGCCTTTTTTAACAGTTGATACTCGGACTTACAACACTAAGCAAAAGTCGGACTCCCCTTTGAGTTCATGAGAAAGAACTCGGACCAATTTATACATCAAACTTCGGACTAGGTGCTTATCACAAAAAGTCGGACCTTTATTATCATGCAGAAGTCGGATCTTGTTCATTATGAAAACTCGGACCCTTCTGATGCATTTACAAACTTCGGACACCTCACCATAGGTTATAAAATTTGGATTATGAAGGCTTAAAGGTCGGACCACATGATATATGTTAAAAGTAGGACATTCACATCAATAAAAACTCAGAATCGATTTGAACAACTACGATAACATCAAATAAACAGTTACGTTTCCTTTCGATCTACAGTTTCATTCATCATTCTAACAACCCTAATTTCATACATAATGACGGCAGATTCATAATCAATCAACCTATGCTTAACAACAACAATCATCACAAGAATAATCTATCGAGTATGCAACTAATCATCATCATAATCACAATTATCCAGAATCTAATCACAGAATATTATAAGAGGAACTAGGGTTTTCCATGAACACATAATCAAGAACCAAGAATTGATAAGAATCAAGCAATCAATAAACAATAATCATTTACCTTGTGATGATTCGAGAGAAATGTGGAATCGAAAGTGATGAATAGCTTGCCAATGATGATGGTGATGATTGCTAGGGGATTAGAGAGTACAGTACGTGCTTTGGTTTTGTGAAAATGATTAGTGAACAAGGGATTAGGGTTAAGTATCTCTAAGATTTCACTAATTACCCTCTACCTCCCTAAGTATCATATTTTACACATGTACACCATCTCATAACAATTTCATAGTTTCACCACCAAGTTTACATATTTGACAAGTTTATCACAATTAACACATAACCATGCACAATCACACAATACACTTCATTGTATCAAAACGTATACAATTCCATAGCAACTAATTGTGCAATCAATCAACTAAACAATACAAGAACGTGCAATAAATGCGAAATAGAAATCTTGGAAATTCGAGTTGTCACAAACTCTGTCAAAATTTTTATAAATTTTAACACTTAGAAAAATATATAGGTTTTGAGAAACTTATTCCCTAAAAATGTATACCAAGGTATTTACCAAGGTTTCCCTAATTTTTGAGTTAAGAAACGATGATTTCGTCAAGGTTAAACATTGACATTAAGTATGTATATTTTTGAGAAAAATATATATATTATTTTATCACCAAACTTTGTGCTAAGTGTATATAGTATGTATTATACGTGCTAGTGTATTAGGACTTGAAAATACACTAAATACTCTTGAGAAGTAAAAACACAAAAATACACATACAACATACTTAGACAAATACAAGAAAATATATTTGTGAAAATATATTAGTTGATAGAATAAATAACTTGGACAAGTTATGGACATAAAATGAAGTTTTGATCAAACATACATAATTCGGGTGCAAAGTGCAAAATACAAGATACTTATATTAATTTTTGAGAAAATAATATAAGTAAGATACATAGTTAAAAATATAAAATATTTTTAACACAACAATATATATACAAAAGATAGTGACTTGTGCTTGTACGATACAAGTCTAGTGACTAACGATAATAAAACACGTTTAGGTCACGACGCACTATAAGCAAATCCGGTGAAGTTTACGACGCAAGGAACGCAAAGTTGTGAGTTCATGCTCCCCCTTTTCTTTAACTGTTTTTGGTTTTATAACTTCGGGGGTGAAATACATGTTACAAATATTACAATGCTTATAAATGGTATGATACAAAAACAAGAAGCACTCTTGGTGATAACTAGTACCAAGTATGATGCGTTTTGAGACAAGATACGAGAAATCGTGTCACGAATAGGGTACCATAAGCACCATTAATCGTGTACATACTTAGACCGTAGAACAAAAGGTTAGATCTAATGGGTTTCAGGGCAGCCCCACTCTTGGTGACAACTAGAACCAAGTAGTGTTTTTGTGTCTCAGTCGTGAATCGACTACAGAAAAATGCCTATGGTTTGGTGGCTTTGCAACCCATTAACACTTGATACATATAGAAATACTTGATTTATACATGAATACGTGATTTAAACAAAATACATACCATGTTTTTCATACAAAAACTGCATGAATTCACACCAACATTATGTTGACGTTTTTCCAAAACTCACATGTATTTCAGGTAACTAAAGGTGGATGTGCGTGCGGTCTACTCATGCTTATGGATGTCGTCTATGTTTATGTTTAAATAAAGCTGTAAACTTTTAAGACAATGTTTCATGCTATCTCGCGATGTAAACGCTAAACTCATGTTTTTAAATTATGAAATGTTTGGGATTTGAAGTTATTTTTACGAGCATGTAGTATGTTTACCTTTCGTATGCAATGAGAACCTTTCATGATCACACCTCGTGCTTCCACCCCAGAAAGGGGTGTGACAGATTGGTATCAGAGCTGCGATTGTAGTGAACCAGGATTCCTTCTCGAGTCTAGTCTACAATCTCTAGGATCCTATCACGAAAACAATTTTCAAAAAGGTCTTTCACTTCATAAAACTTCCCGTGACATCCAGTACCTAAAACTGTTTACAAAGAGTCAAGAAGAGACACTACGAGACTTAGGGTGCACTGGAGTAGCACATATCTGTGATTAATAATTATTTGCAATTATGTGTGATAATTGATATATGCATATGCTAGAAATAGAATGTCACAAATATATGTGACTTTGCCTGGAAACAGTGACCTATCCGAAGGAAGAGATACGAGGATGAAACGAACTGTGCGGACTGTGCAAGGAGTTACGTAATTATGGATGCATACATACTTATGGAATTCGGTGCACAGAAACCACAACAAGTCTTGTCACGTATAGATTCCCTCAGTACAAGAAAAGGTCAAACGAATACTCTTTGGAGTAATGACTTAGGGTATAAAGACAAGAACCACCAATGTGAAATAAGGTGTTTACCTAATTATACATGCTTGTTGTTGTATGAATTGATTTATGCGTTGCGCGGATTGTTTGATGTCACTCATGTGGTATATGCCTGCATATATATATATATATATATATATATATATATATATATATATATATATATATATATATATATATATATATATATATATATATATATATATATATATATATATATATATATATATATATATATATATATATATATATATATATATATATATATATATATATATATATATATATATATATATATATATACTGCTACTGTCTCGTATGATGATATCAAACAAATGTCTAACACTATTGCGTTATGTTTTGTCAGAACATGGCACCCAGAAGAGCTGTGAACGCTCGTGATCAACCCCCCCCTCCCCCACTGCCAAAGACTGTTGAAGAGCTGAACGCTCTACTGGAAGAAAGGATCTCCGCTGCTATCGCCCAATACGAAGCGAACCGCCCTCAAGACAAGGGAGGACCAAGCAATACTAGGCGTAACGGACATGGAGATTCGTCTGGAGGAAACGCAGCTCAAGGTAACCTTAAGACAATTTGCTAAGCGTGGAGAAATTTATGAACGGTCCTTGTTTCATTATTTCTTCAATTGCTCACAAGTGAATTGGTTGGATCAATTACAGGCTACACCTTCAATCAGTTCCTCGACTGCAAACCACTGAACTATGATGGCACTGGAGGAGCAGTGGTGTTTGTACGCTGGACGGAAAAGACTGAAGCCACTATCCGCATGAGCAAGTGTACCGCGGATCAGCAAGTCACCTTTGCTACTGGGTTGTTTGTTGATGAAGTTCTGACTTGGTGGAACTTGCAAGTCCAAACGCTGGGTGATGATGCCGCGTATGGCATGACTTGGGATGAACTGAAAGAGAAAATGAGAGAGAAGTACTGCTCTCGTGCCGAACTTCAAAGGTTAGAGACAGAGTTCTGGCACTTAACTATGGTAGGTGCTGACATCACTGGGTATACTTGAAGGTTCCATGATTTGTCTAGGGTGATTCCCTACATGGTGACTTCGGAATTTAAGCGCGTTGAACGCTACATTTGGGGACTGGCACCAGAGTTTCGCGGCATAGTAACTTCGGCCAAACCTCAAACAATCCCCGAGGCTGTAACTCTGGCTGTCAGCCTTACTGAAGACTGTGTTCGGATGAAGAAACTGTCACTGAACCCAACAGAAAACACCGAGACGCATGCTGAGTCGTCCGGTGACAAGAAAAGGAAACATGCAAACCTGAATCAAGCAACTCGTAACAACAAGGGTTCCAACAAGAAGCGTGACCCCAACCCGCCTTAGGAGGCGAAATCGCTTGCAGCCATGAATGACGCTCCAGCTAAGGGATACCTGGGCACCCTGCCCAAAATGCAATCGGTGCAAGCGTCATCACGAAGACTGTTGGGGTAAGGGAAACATAAACGGGAATGGAAACCGCACTGGTGCTGGAAACAATGGGGGAAATGGAAATGGCGAGGGTAACCGGAATGGTAATGAAGCTAGAAGAAACCAAGGATGCTTCAGCTGTGGAAGCAACAATCATTTCATGAAGAATTGCCCAAAAAGAAACAACGCTCAGGCACGAGCATTTGTGATTGGAGCAATGGATGCACGCGAGGACCCTAATGTGGTCACCGGTACGTTTCTCGTTAACCATCACCTTGCATCCATATTATTTGACACTGGTGCCGATTATAACTTCATGTCTGTGGAATTTAAACGCATGCTTGGAATAGAATCTAGTAGATTAGATATCCCTTATTCTATAGAGCTAGCCAATGGTAAACTTGTTGAATCGGGCGAAGTTGTTAGAGGCTGCACACTAGAACTTGGTGAACGAAGATTTAGCATCGACCTCTTACCTATTCAATTGGGTAGCTTCGATGTAATGGTCGGAATGGACTGGTTGTCCAAGAACAAAGCTGAAGTCATTTGTCATGAGAAAATCATTCGCATCCCTTTGGCGAATGATGAAACTCTCATCGTACATGGAGAAAAGCGAGATGCGCCTCTAAGGATCATCAGTTGCATGAAGGCACAGAAGTGCTTAAGGAAAGGTTGTGTCGCTTTCCTGGCACATGTTGTAGATAAGAAGGCTGAGGAGCCGAAACTCGAAGACATTCCTATGGTGAAGGAATTCCCTGATGTTTTTCCCGAAGATCTACCAGGACTACCTCCACAACGACAAGTCAAATTTCGTATAGACTTGGTTCCAGGAGCCGCTCCTGTAGCCAAGGCGCCCTATCGACTTGTACCATCCGAAATGCAAGAATTATCTACACAACTCCAGGAGTTGCTGGATAAAGGATTCATAAGGCCGAGCTTCTCGCCTTGGGGAGCTCCGGTATTGTTCGTAAAGAAGAAGGATGGAACACTGCGGATGTGTATAGATTACAGAGAACTGAGCAAGCTCACTATCAAGAATCGGTATCCATTACCGAGGATTGATGACTTGTTCGATTAGCTGTAAGGATCAAGCTACTATTCCAAGATCGACCTTCGATCTGGATACCATCAGCTAAGGATACAAGAAGAAAGCGTACCAAAGACTGCATTTAGAACTCGCTATGGGCACTACGAGTTTCTTGTGATGCCATTCGGCCTAATGAACGCGCCAGCGGTATTTATGGATCTGATGAACCGCGTATGCAAACCACATCTTGATAAATTCGTGATTGTATTTATCGATGATATCCTGATTTACTCACGAACGAAAGAAGAGCATGAGCAACACCTCAGAACCATACTGGAACTACTGAAGAAAGAGAAACTCTATGCAAAATTCTCAAAGTGCGAATTCTGGATTCGCGAAGTTCAATTTCTTGGTCACATTGTGAATGAGAAGGGCATTCACGTAGACGCATCCAAGATTGAAGCCATAAAGAATTGGGAAGCCCCCAAAACCCCAACTGAAGTTCGGCAATTTTTGGGCTTAGCGGGCTATTATCGACGGTTTATTGAGAATTTCTCAAAAATAGCTCAACCGCTAACGACCCTTACGCAGAAAGACAGGAAGTACGACTGGGGTGACAAACAGGAAGAAGCCTTCCAACTACTCAAAAACAAGCTATGCGATGCACCAATACTATCATTACCCGAAGGCACTGAAGACTTCTTGGTATACTGCGACGCTTCGCGCCAAGGTTTGGGTTGCGTGCTCATGCAACGCCAGAAGGTCATCGCTTACGCTTCAAGACAACTGAAGGTACATGAAAGAAACTATACCACGCATGACATGGAACTCGGCGCGGTGGTATTCGCCTTTAAGATCTGGCGACATTATTTATATGGTACTCAATGTACAATCTTCACGGATCACAAAAGCTTACAATACATACTTGATCAGAAAGAATTGAACATGCGCCAGCGGCGATGGGTCGAGTTGCTAAACGATTACGACTGTGAGATTAAGTACCATCCCGGAAAGGCAAACGTTGTAGCGGACGCTTTAAGTCGAAAAGAAAGGGTTAAGACCCTAAGGTTTAGAGCATTGGAGATGACTATTCGAACGAACCTCACCTCCCGTATTCGTGACGCACAACAAGAAGCCCTTAAGGTGGAAAACCGCAAAGCTGAATATCTCCGGGGTGCATTGAAGTATATGGCGCCAAACGAAGAGGGAGCCTTATACTTTAAGAAGTGTATTTGGGTTCCGCTCTATGGTGGCCTACGAGAAGTCATCCTTGATGAAGCGCATAAATCGAGATACTCGATCCATCCAGGATCGGACAAGATGTATCAAGACTTGAAAGAATACTATTGGTGGCCGAGACTCAAGAGCGACGTTGCTGTTTATGTTGGAAAATGCCTAACCTGTGCTAAGGTTAAGGCTGAATATCAGAAACCGTCCGACCTACTACAACAACCAGAGATTCCCATATGGAAGTGGGGGCAAATCTCGATGGACTTCATAACAAAATTACCCAAGACCCCGAGAAGGCACGATATGATATGGGTGATAGTCGATCGGCTAAAGAAGTCTGCGCATTTCCTACCAATCCGAGAGAAGGATAGCACTGGAAATCTTGCTGAGGTATACCTAAAAGAAATTGTGACGCGTCATGGAGTGCCTATCTCAATCATTTCAGATAAAGATGGACGCTTTGTCTCAAGGATCTAGCAATCCTTTCAGGAAGCTTTTGGATCTCAGTTGGATCTAAGCACGGCATTCCATCCACAAACAGACGGCCAGAGCGAACGGACTATACAAACATTAGAAGATATGCTTCGTGCATGCGTCATGGACCTAGGCGGCAGCTGGGATACTCACCTACCTTTGGTTGAGTTTTCCTACAACAACAGTTATCATACAAGCATAAAAGCCGCACCGTTCGAAGCTCTGTATGGCCGCAAATGCCGCTCGCCCTTATGTTGGGCAGACGCTGGAGATAAGCATATGGTTGGTCCTGAACTTGTAAAAGAGACAACCGACAAGATTTCGCAGATTCGAGAGCGCATTAAGGCGGCTCGAGATCGACAAAAGAGCTACGCTGATCGAAGACGTAAACCATTAGAATTCAAGGTGGGAGACAAAGTTTTGCTGAAAGTCTCACCTTGGAAGGGCGTAGTAAGATTCGGAAAACGTGGAAAGCTGAATCCACGATACATCGGACCATTCAAGATCTTAGAGAGAATTGGTACCGTAGCATACAAGTTGGAATTACCGGAAGAGCTTAATGGAGTACATGATACGTTCCATGTATCCAACCTCAAGAAGAGTCCAACACAAGGAAACGTGATCATCCCTGCGGATGAAGTGCATATTGATGACACCCTCCGATTTACAGAACAACCCGTTGAGGTTACCGACTGGAAAGTCAACAAGACAAGAAGGAGCAGTGTCAAACTTGTCAAAGTACGTTGGAACACTAAACACGGACCCGAGTACACATGGGAACGTGAAGACCAGTTCAAAGAAAAGTATCCCCACCTGTTCAAGAAGACTCCTGCCAGAGCTAGTTCGGCCTGAATTTCGGGAAGAAATTCTTTTAACGGGGGGAGACTGTGACAACTGGCACCAAACCGGTAATTTTCGTACACATTAATTATTATTTAATGACTGCAATTATGTGCTTTAGTGTCAACATTATCTGATTTCATACAATACAAGTGAATTCATGCACGTTTTATACTACCAAATATTGCTTTATGCATTAACGAGAGCGTTGCGTCAGAAATACTAGTAAACTCACCGGTAAGACACAGTGTGTCAACAGAACTGCAGAAAGCAGTCAGACATTAGAATTAGGGCCTAGGTGTAGGTCCAACGTCAAGAATACATTAAATCCCAATAGTACATACAAGGGTTATCATATAAACATTCCAGAAGCTAAAATACGCACTAAAAGGCACCCGAACGCACTTTAAATGCAGAATTTTAATAAATTCAGCTCAAATCAGCTTTTTAACATCAAAATATCATGCAGAAATTTCGTTTTATCATCCAGAATACTTCCCTAAGTGTCAGGAATTAAATGGGTTACAAAAGGGTACTTAAAGGACACTAACCGGTGCAATTTAGCACTTTAACGAACCGGTATAAAACCGAACAGCCGGATATTACCCGGAACATCAAAATATTATTAGAATTATTGTTCCGACATTACCAAGCTAATTATGATGCCCGAACATCATAACACATCATAAAAATATCTAGTAACTAAATTCTAACTACATACTTGATTTCTAACCTAAATCACTAACTTAGTTACAAACCTAGCCTACTACCCCCCCCCCCCACCTAGTGGACGGCCCCAACAAGGGCCCCACTCTTGATTTTCTTTCAATTTTATATTTGATTGTGTTGGCACTTTATAGACATATTATCCACAAGTTTAAGAGTTTGGATGGTTATAAGATAACACCAAGGGTTCACAACTTCATTCTACACCTACTCAAAACACACACAAACTTCCCCTCTTCTCTCCCTTGGCTTCGGCCGACCCCAACCACACCAACACCACCATCATTCTTCCATCCTACATACATTCCAAGCTCGTATTAAGGTAATAGAAGGTGCATAGTGAAGCTAGGAGCTTTCGGAAGTTGAAGAACCTCAACCGTTTGCTTTTATCCACTCGTTTTCTTCTCTTGAACATCCCTAGCTTTAAGCTAGTGGTAAGTTTCTTAGATCATCATCTTCTTCATGTTCTTGATGGTTAATAGTAAAAGATAGATGAAAATATTAAGGAACACTAAAAACATAAACAAGTCTTGGAAATATAAACTAACTTTGTGATGGAGTAGTGTTAAAATGATGTTGAAATCATGAAATACATGAGTTGTTATGCTTGTTGGTTATTATGTGTTGGTAGAAATGATGTTGATCATCATGTAATCTTGCTAGATCATGATTAGAAACATAATCTAGCAAGATGAGAGGATGAACATGTTAAAGGTTATGGATCATCCTCACTAAAGTCATGAACTTGAATGAAAATAAATGTTTTCTTGTAAAATAAAGATCAAAATGAGTTATAATCTTGTAGCTCTAAATATCCATGAGTGGTTTTTCAAAAGAACCAAGTTAAAAATACAAGTTTTACTTAATCTTGTTACACTTTAAAGGGTAACAAGACTTACTAAATACCCTAGTAAGTTACTGCACATTTTTTGTAAATTCTCAAGTTCATGAAATAGAGAAATTGGTGCATGTTGTTGATAATTGTATTGAAATTTATTGTTGATGATTGTTGTTGATGTTGTTGATGATTTAAAAGAAAATAAATTTTGACACTTCGAAAAATATATAGGTTTTGAGAAACTTATTCCCTAAAAATGTATACCAAGGTATTTACCAAGGTTTCCCTAATTTTTGAGTTAAGAAACGATGATTTCGTCAAGGTTAAACATTGACATTAAGTATGTATATTTTTGAGAAAAATATATATATTATTTTATCACCAAACTTTGTGCTAAGTGTATGTAGTATGTATTATACGTGCTAGTGTATTAGGACTTGAAAATACACTAAATACTCTTGAGAAGTAAAAACACAAAAATACACATACAACATACTTAGACAAATACAAGAAAATATATTTGTGAAAATATATTAGTTGATAGAATAAATAACTTGGACAAGTTATGGACATAAAATGAAATTTTGATCAAACATACATAATTCGGGTGCAAAGTGCAAAATACAAGATACTTATATTAATTTTTGAGAAAATAATATAAGTAAGATACATAGTTAAAAATATAAAATATTTTTAACACAACAATATATATACAAAAGATAGTGACTTGTGCTTGTACGATACAAGTCTAGTGACTAACGATAATAAAACACGTTTAGGTCACGACGCACTATAAGCAAATCCGGTGAAGTTTACGACGCAAGGAACGCAAAGTTGTGAGTTCATGCTCCCCCTTTTCTTTAACTGTTTTTGGTTTTATAACTTCGGGGGTGAAATATGTAGGATCGTGTTTCGACCTCAATGAGTCGTTCAGAGGAATTTTCGTCAATTACAGGTGCGGAAAACAAGCAATCAACGTCGGAACAACTAATACTTCACTTTAAACACCTTTTCTATTAAAATATAACAGATTACAGGCAAATCTCGATCCGGCAGCACCTCGGTACGAGTTTCATCAACGTACAAATGAATCGCTCATAGGACTATTTATAGTGTTGTAGGTCCGCTCCAATGGACGTGTCCGTAAAAGCGGACCTCCATTGTGACATAAAATCGGACCACACTTTTGACATAAAAGCGGACCTCCCAAGTCCCTATAAGCGAACCTGAAATAAAACACCTATACAAATTCCTATTTTCTCGTAAATCGTGCCCTGATCTAACACTCTAAGACTATGACTCAATCCAAGACGAAGTCAACAGATGAAATGCACCAACAGACTCCCCCTCAGATGTTGACGGAGTCGTCCATCGAGTCTCCTCACTGTTGTGTCTTCACATCTTCAGTCTTGATCAGTCTTTGGGCTTCTCTCTCTCTATCTTCATCTCTTTCTATTTTATCATCAACAGACTCTCTTTCACTATGATGTTGACATCTTTTGAGTTTATCAAGTCCAACATGTGCTCCCCCTCAAATGTTGACTTTCCTGCATAAACACTCTACCACAAACGTATGTTTTATGATAAACGTTTAAGCATAAGATCATCACTTATCACAAACCAATCAATCAATCAGATACTGATGAACCACTTGGAATTTTGACGTTTTTCTTATCAAAACAAAACACAAACACCCAAACCAATTGTTCATCATGTTTAGCACTTCGAATTTTGAAAATCAGCTTTTCAATATCAGTTGTCAAAAAAAATCTTTTTGACTTTTCAAAAATTTATGCTAAAACACACTAAAAATCTTTTTTGGATTTTTCTGAAAGAAAATAAAATGCAGAAATAAACTATTTACAGACAATATTTTTGTGAGTTCGTGCAAGAGGATCATATCAGTTTTGAGACATATCACTAACACCGTTAAGCTTTAAACATTTTTCAGTTTTAAACAATTTACCTAGATTGTCAGTATGTTTGTCCACTTAAATTTTCACACAGACTTCAATTGATTCGAGATACGATATTAATGTCTTAGAAACATAAACTTAATTGTGTATCACTCCACTCGAATATACTCTCGTATCCAGATCCCAAATATTCAGTCTTACAGGTGAGTATACCACAAATGATATCTGAAAAGGGGTAATGTGCGAGGGCCGTGAGAGCTCAGGTCGATACTTCCGTATACGCAGAGAGATGACGGCTTCGACTTTAGGTGGGTCCCCTTTAGAGGATCTTTTGATTACAACAGCAGTGACTATCAATTTTATTGTTTCATCAGCTTGCTGAGGGCGATGCTATGTTTCAAGCATTTTGCAGAAAGCATTATCCGAGGACTAGGTCAGTACTTCCATACAGCAGAAGTCCCGGGATAATACCCTAGATATCACTGAGTATAAAGACCTAGTATCTCAGAATACAGGACCTTTCAAACAAGATTTCGGGGGTTACCCATATATTCAAGAATAGTTACCCACGAATCAAGCAAATTTGATTTACGTTTATATCTCGTTTCAATTTACTAAATGCGCGAAAATCTACTGACACATCCGCAGTAAGATTGTTTATCACTTTTAAACTTTCCAATTCTTTAGCATGTTGTGATAGTCCACTGATGTACTATCATTTCCTCTTTTTCACAACAAAACTCATTTTTGATTTTATCATGTTTTTGGCTTTTTCAAATTTTCTAATGTTTTTGGATTTTCTGAAATTTTCTTACTCCCCCTAAAATGCAAACACATTAACGATAATATGAAAACAAACTGTACAGAAACATGACAACCGATATCAAATCACATCAATTCTCCATTCATTTGGCATAAACAATCAGAACTCCCCCTATCAACAAACTATTTTCCCATTGTTAGGTCCGGTTTCGCTCCGATTCGATTGCGTAACGACACGTTCGACGTGCGGAATCCGTGAACGTGTATGACCGAACACACGAGATCGTACGAATGACGTGATTCTATTGATAATCTGACAAGTACAAGCTCCGTGAATCACGTTTTGCCACTTTCTCTCTCTAGTTTCTCTCTCTAAGCACCTAGCTTCTCAAAGCTCTAATGTGGCAAAAGTTCTCAACTCTAAACCTAAGGCTCCTATTTATAGGCACAAGGTTATAAGAGATTCCCTCTTATTTACAAGTTTGCCACCTTGCCTATTTCTTACAAATTACAATATAAAGCCTATTTTACTACAGTTTCAGCTACGGTTCTGATTGACGCAGGCGATAGACATCACTGCACTAACAGACTCCCCCTTGGATATTGCCGCAGTCAATCTGTAGTCAAACTCGTAGCGACTTGTCTTTGTCTCTCTCTCTGAGTCTTCTTTGAAGGTTTGACAGTATCAGCAACCATAGACTCCCTCTTTCTCGAACAAAATCCCCGTGGATCTTGTTTTTGAGTTTCCGTTGCTCCCCCTCTCGCTTAGACTCTTTTTCTTCAGGCTCCCCCTTTTCGTCAAGCTTCCGTGCTTTTGGGATCGACACCTGCTTTCCGATTACAAGCTCTTCCAGGAACGATGCCTGGCTCTTTGAATCCACGCTTTGGTTTGCGTTGAGCTCGTCTTCAGACTCCCCCTTAGACTCGGCTGTCGGGATCGTAGTCTGTCTTTCATCATTTAACAAGTTCAGGATCAATTCCTGGCTTTGTTCTACATCTGCTCAGGACTTGAAACCTGGTTAACCTGCATATCCTCTACCTCAACATATGTTTCACAAAATTTATAACCAATTAATTCCCGTAAACTTACTGGTAGATATCATTTTCAACAAACACATTAGTTACATCAAGTTCAAATAAATGACCTTGATTAACCAATATACACAATCTTTTTAAATATTTGTATATGACATTCAAAGTTTTCAACATATTCTCCCAATCATGTTCATCATGATTAGCACTCAAATTTTGAATATCAGCTCTTCAACATCAGTTGTCGAAAATCTTTTTGACTTTTCAAAGAATTTATGCTAAAACACTCCGAAAATCTTTTTGGATTTTTGTTTTTGAAAGAAATGTAGTAAACAAATATATACAAATAATATTTTTGTGAGTTTGTGTAAGAGGATCATATCAGTTCATGATACAAATCACTAGCACCGTTAAGCTTTTAATCGTTTTAAGTTCTAAACGATTCACCTCGATTGACGATATAGTTGTCCTCTTAAATTTTCACACGATTTTCAATCTATTCAGGATACGATTTAGATGTTTTATGAACTTAGCTCAATTCATGTGTCCCACCTCTTGAATATACTCCCGTATCCAGAATCTCAATATTCAGTCTTACAGGCAAGAATACTACAATGATATCTGTACATAATTTAGGGGTTAAATGCGAGAACTGAGGGATCTCAGGTCAGAACTTCCGTTCAGCAGAGAGATATCAGCTTCGACTTAGCAGTGTGTCCCCTTTAGAGGATCTTTTTAGCTTACAACAGATGATTATCAATTTTATTGTCTAATCACTGAGGGCTAGAATGCTATGTTTCAAGCATTTACTGCAAAGCATTATCCAGGGACTAGGTCAGAACTACCGTTCAGCAGAAGTCCCGGAATAATACCCCAGACATCATAAAGTATTAACACCTAGTATATCAGAATACGAGACCTTTCAAACGAGATTTCAGGGGTTACCTATATATCCAAGTAGTGTTCCCCACAAATTTCGCAAGTTTGAAATTTTAGGTTTATATCCCGAATAAATCTACTAAATGTACGAAAACCTATCGTCACATTATCAGTGAGACCGTTTATCACATTTGACATTACATTTCTTTAGCGTGCTGTGATAGTCCACTGATGTACTATCATTTCCTCTATTGTCAACAAAACTCATTTTTGCATTTTCAATGTTTTTGGTATTTTCAAATTTTCTAATTTTGATTTTCTCCCCCTAAAATCAAAATATGTTTCAATTTTGATTTTCTGGAAAATTTGAAAACTGTACAAATAAAATGACAAACTGATATCGAATCACTTCAATTCGCCATTCATTTGGCATAAACAATCAGAACTCCCCCTCACAACAAACTATTTTCCCATTGTGATTTCAAAACACTTAAGTTTGTTTTAATCAAAATGGTTTTTCCGGAAAATTAGTTTTGTGTGACATTTCATAAACTCGGGGTTTCATCACATTGTTTTTTCATATTATCACTTGTAGGAAAGATGAATCAAGTACAACTTAATGTCCTTGATTTATCTTTTGAAAGACGAAAAATCACCAGAGTGAAATTTCTCAAGAAATGTGCCGATTCATGTTCCACGCTTACCAACCTGGGAACTCCGGCAAGTCAGGGTTTTTTCATTTAAACAGATTCACCCAAGCCTGACCAGTCTTGGGTGATTTTGACAATTTTACCTCAAAACTTGGCTCTTCTGGTTTTAACGAACCAGAATCATTGCCTGAATGTGGCTTGTCCGACTTTGATCTGTCAGATTCATCGCCGACATGTGGCTCCTTTGTTTCCGAAGAAACAGATTCATTGCCACTAAATGTTACCTTCTTCTTTATCTCCTCTTTTGTCCTCAGATTTGCATCTGACGAACTCTGCTTGCTTGACTTTGCAGTCGAGTAAAGCGATTCATCAGTACTCTTATTCTTACCAACAGATGAACCCGGGGACAAAATCTTCTCGAGATACTCTCTCGCCTTCTTCCTCTTCTTACGCAGTCTGTCTTTCTGCCCCTGAGAAAGTTTTACTTTTGTTTCCTGAACTTTAGGTTGTTGAACCTTCTGTTCTTTGGGCTTGACTTTGACTGGTTTCTTTGCCTTGCTTTGAGATTCAGCCCTCGATCTTTCCATTGATCTCCTTGGGCAATCTCTGGCAATGTGTCCTCGAATTTGACAGTTAAAGCATCTTCTCGTTTCATAACTCCAATTCTGGCAGTTAACAGCAATGTGACCTCTAACTCCACAAGAGTAACACACTCTGTTATCGTACCATATATCACCTTCACTCCAAATGCTCAGATCATAACACTGTCTGGCATTGTGGTAATCTGCACTCCTCCTCAATGTTGGATTTGGCTTTGAAGCACTGTGGTCAAACCTGCACCACTTATTAACAACATTTTGTGAGTTTTCATTTTTAACTTTTTGTGATTTTTGAAAATGATTGGATGATTGATCTGATGAGCTTTTATTTTCCTTTTTAGGATTTTTCAAATTTTTATCTTTTTGTTTCTGTTCCACATTCTTCTTTACAGGTTTTTGCGTTGAACATTCACCTTTCTCAGTAGATTGCAAAACAGTATTTTTAAACATTTCATTTAATTTCAAAAATGTTTTTCTTTTTTCTTCCTTTTCTTTTTCATCATCAGATTTGTCATCACAATCTTCAATTTTGACTTTGTCAAAATTTGTGACCTTGTCACTTATTGGAACAGAATTGATCGGTTTTGGACAAGGAAAATTCAACCTGTCTGATGAAGTTACAAAACCTTTCAATTTCGTTTCAAGTTCATCAATCTTGATCCTTGAATTCTCAGCTTCATTTTCAAGCTGTGATATTCTTTCAAGATAAGACTTGATTGATTTTTCATTTTCAATTTTAAGATTTTCAAGAACAGATTTTTCATTTTCCAAGACTTTTAACTGTTCTTGAAATCTTGTTTCACTCTCTTTTAAATTTTTGTTTTCCAGTTTAATCCAGAAATCTTCAGATTCTGAAGATTTGCTTTTGCTTTCAAAATCTTTTTCAAAAACAACAATTTTCTTTTGAGCATCTACAGCTTCATGCTCAAGTCGAATGATTTTAGCAAGATGAGAGTTTATTTCGCTTTGTTTTTCCAAATTATTCTTGCCAAAAATATCTCTCTCATCTTGTAAAATCTTCATTTGACTTTTGAAATCATTTTCCAATTTTTTAAAGTTGTTGTTTTCCAATAACAAACTCTCAAGACTCTTTAAGAGTTTGTCATTATCAGATCTCAATTTTTCACAGTTTGAACGTAAGCCCTGAATCTGTTCGTCATCAGCTTTCTTCTCGTTTTTCAGGGTATTGTTTTCCAATGTCAAACTCTCCACATCCTTCAAGAGTTTCACACTGTCGGCTTCTGATTTTTCGCATTTCAAGCATACAACTTCACATTTTGAAGTTTCATCCTTCTTAGATTCTTCAATCTTTGTTATTCCTTCTCTAACCCTGTTGACTAATTCGATAAACTCATCCAAACTTATTTTTTCTGAGTTTCTTTCTATTTCATCTAATAACTCTTTCTTTTTCTTTTTCTCTTCTTCATCTCCCCACCATTTCTTCTGCCAATAATCATCCTCTTCTTTGTATTCTTGGATAATGGCTTCAATGTCTATCTTCTTGTGGTCGACAGCAATGTTACCATATTCATCCAAATAACACTCTCTATCTGGATCCCATCGGTTTGCACGTTTTGCTTCCTCATAGACACCTGAGAGTCGGATGATCTTTGCTTCAGCAACCATTTTTCGATAGTTGTACTTCTGTTCCTCTGTACGATTATCTTTCCACGGAATAGGTTCATTTTTCGCCATGAACTTATATTTGTGAATTACCTTGTAAATTCCCTCGTGTTACCTGCAAATCAACAATCAAACAATCAGTTTTAAACTAAACTGAATATGTAACCGTATGTTGATGAAACAAATCTAAGACTCGTTGTCAAAGATTCGTGAACACGTTCCAATGTTGATGATGTAATGAGACGGTGGAAATTGATTATTAAAGGTAATGGGCGGCACAATAATTGTGATTGGTTATCTTGGACGGTTGACTTTAATGGGCGGCAACACTTAACAATTTGTTATCTAAGGTAGTGGGGCGGTGTAAGTAATCAACAATTGGAGCTCAAAAAGTATTGCAGACGGCGGTGCAATTGAATATCACTAAAGGTTGAGCTCAAAAATATGATATGTGCTTAGAAAAATCAACAACCACATGCTTGAATATCATTTGACCAAATGACTGTGAATGTATTTTGACATTAATTGATCACATGGGTCTGTGCTAGTTGTTGTTATAATATGATTGGCCCTCTATCTTAGTGATTTGTGCAAGTATTTAATGATTTGCACTTTCAATTTATGTAAATGGCCGACAACTGTGATGTTAATCTATTATCAATTGGATGGTTATGACGGTGTCACGCTGTTCGATTCAAGTTGTGAGTGAAGCTAATCGTGCAGGTTAGGTCAACAAGTCAAACTTTTTAATGAATGTCAGTAATGACGCTGCTGTTCGAACGGTTGATAAAGGCGGTGATTCCTAGCCGTTCGGCTAGGTCAACAAGTCAAACTTATTAAATGAATGTCAGTTATAAAGCTGTTCGATTGAATGACTTTCTAGCCGATCGAACAGCTGTTCGATTGAATGAAATTCTAGCCGATCGAATAGCTGTTCGATGAAACGACTTTTGCTGCTGTTCGATTCAAAGCACTTTGCTAGCCGTTCGAGGCAGCTAGCCGTTCGGCTAGGAATATTCCTGCTGTTCGATCGAGTTGCTGTTCGAGCCAAAATCCTGTTCGATCGAATAGCTGTTCGATCCAAAATCCTGTTCGATCGAATAGCTGTTCGATCCAAAATCCTGTTCGAGTGGGACTTTTCTGTTCGAACGGTTAACTTCTTGCTAGCCGTTCGAGTAGCCTAACCGAACGACTGGCCTACTCGATAGATGAAACTTCCTTAATGAACGATTTCAGAGATTGTTGACTTTATTGATTTAAAATATGATGTGTTGTGAAAGTATTTGCTAATCGAAAGGTCAGAGTTGACAATTCAACTCATTTAAAGGTGTGTCAGAAGAAGGAACATGCTACTTATCGGTTAGCTTTACTATCTCCTGTTCGATTGGTGAAAAAGACGGTGAATCCTAACCGTTCGGCTAGGGTCAACCTGTCAACATTTTTTAATGAATGTTATGCTTTGGAACGAGTAGCCTAGCCGATCGGTTAGGCTAACCGATCGGTTGGCATTCAACATGAACAAATGCAGCAACAGTCAACATATCCCAATTTTTTCGAACAGAAAATCCAAGATTTCTCTCAAACGGCTTCGAATTAAGATCTGAAAATTTGTAGGCTTGTAGATCAATCACTTTCGCACAAAATATCCGAAAATCAGCAATTTTCAACCGTGAAAACCTGTTCAAATCGTCAAAATTCAGTTAATAACGTGAAGAACAAGTAAAAATGAAGAAAATTGACAAATCTGAATGAAATTCGAATCTGTTTCTGATGAAATCCAGTACGAATCTGTGCGTTTGATCTTCGCAACCGAGCACCTGCTCTGATACCACTTGTTAGGTCCGGTTTCGCTCCGATTCGATTGCGTAACGACACGTTCAACGTGCGGAATCCGTGAACGTGTGTGACCGAACACACGAGATCGTACTAATGTCGTGATTCTATTAAGATGACGTCGTATACAAGCTCCGTGAATCACGTTTTGCCACTTTCTCTCTCTAGTTTCTCTCTCTAAGCACCTAGCTTCTCAAAGCTCTAATGTGGCAAAAGTTCTCAACTCTAAACCTAAGGCTCCTATTTATAGGCACAAGGTTATAAGAGATTCCCTCTTATTTACAAGTTTGCCACCTTGCCTATTTCTTACAAATTACAATATAAAGCCTATTTTACTACAGTTTCAGCTACGGTTCTGATTGACGCAGGCGATAGACATCACTGCACTAACACCCATTTAGATTTCAAAACACTTAAGTTTGTTTTAATCAAAATGGTTTTTCCGGAAAATAAGTTTGATTGATTTTACCACTTGTAGATTTATCAAACAAATGTTCGGGGATGTGGTTCATCATCTTGTCTTCCAACCAGATGTAGGAAAATACAAGTACAAATTAATGTCCTTGATTTACCATTTGCAGTTCAGAAACCTCTGTACCACTTGTAAGAAATACACAAACAAACCTCTTTACCGTTTGTATGATTGACGTTACCGAATAAAATTCAAGAAAGATGCCGATTCATGCTCCACGCTTACCAACCTGGGAGCTCCGGCAAGTCCTGAGACTTACTGTTCATAATATGTACCATCCCAGTCACAAACCAGGGATGGTTCAACCTTTTCTTTCTTTGTTTTCTTCTCATAAAATTCTTTAACCCCTTTGACTTTTCGATCAATCATCTTTCCAAAGATATGTTTTACCTTGGGGTTAAAGGCCTTCTCAGCATCAAATTCCTGCTTGTCATTGTAAAATTGATTAGAAATTTTAGTTTTACCAATTTACTTTTTATAATTTTCAGCCCGGAGTATTGGAAATTCCTCATCATTCACAATCGAACAGATTTTTCATTTTTTACTTCAGCTTCACATTTTGAAACAACTTGTGGCTCAACTGACTGTGTGGAATCAGTTTCATCGCCAGAAGATAGCTCCTCTGATTTCGACCTATCAGAATCATCGCTAGAGCTTTCACCAACCTTCTTAACAACCCATTTCTGGTTGTCAGATTTGGCTTTCTTCTTGTAAAACTTGTTCGAACTCTCACCAATTTCAAAAATAGAATCTTTAAACAGTTTTGTTCTATCAAGTGGTGATTCGAATGTAAACACTTTCTCTTTGATTTTACGAAATACTCCATGTTTTGATTGTATCGCATTCGAACAATCTTTTGCAATGTGTCCAGCAGTGTTGCATTGGTAACAGGTTCTTGTATCCCGTTTTTGTTCGTCTTGCTTCTTTGCAAGGAACTCTTTATTTGATTCTCTCCAGAAACTTGTCTTTTCTTCTTCATCAGTTGATGTACCTGAAACAAATGACATTTTCGATTTAAAATCACGAACACATTTTTCATTTTTCTGTAGGAATAAACCCTAAACCTTTCTTTTTGAAATTACCGTTATGGTTTGATCTCTTTTAGAAATCTGAACCAGAACTGTAACTCTTTTTCTTGTTTAATCTCTGTTGAACTCTTGAGGTGTAATATCTTGGTTTTTCATTAAGACATAAGCCTTTTATTTCAGAAATATTAATTTCTATGAGTACGAAAACCTTGTTTATCAATTCAGTTTTAACACCTCTTATTGGAAATTCTTTATCAGAATATAATTTGTCAGAATCATTCAAAGTGTAAGCAACTTTAAACAATCCATCATCCAAATTAGATTTTGATAACAGAAACTTTCTATCATAAACAAATTTGCCCTGTTTTTCTGTTTGACTCTGTGTGCATGACCCAGACTTTGACTCTTCAATATCATCACTCTCTAACACATGATCCACGACTTTCTTCATCAATTGAGACTGTTGATCAGTGTCAGATGATGTAAATACAACATCAATATTTTCTGGAAGATTTACTGACGACTCTGACTCCCACTGTAAATTTGTGGCCTTTTTGACTCTTTCATCGTTTGGATATCTAGGCAAATATCCATTTTCCGACGGGGGTGGACACTTGTTATAACTAACACCTTGCTTCTTACCAGATGTCATCTTTTTAGTATCCTTTTTCTTGTCACTCTTCTTCTTGTCAGCAATCTTTTCCTCAACACTAACTTCAGCTGCTTTCTCTTCAGTTACCTCATCGTCTTCCCATGCCTTCATGCTCTCAACCGTCGGATAAATCCTGTCAATAACATAGGAAGTACAAGAATAACTTTTTAATAAACGATTAACTCTCTCCGTTTCAATTCTCTGCAGCTCAAGCTTTTGTTCCAAAGCAACACACTTCTCAATGTAGTTGTTTACAACTTTCTGCTTTGTCATGAAGGCTCCCTGAAGTGTCTTCATCGCTGTAGCTTGTTCTTCACTCGTTTGATTGTATTGATTCATTGTTTTATTTAGCACATCATAAGACTCCTTCAGACTGTTCAAGTTGTAAATCAATGTGCTATTCTGCTTCTTTACAGCTTCACAATTTTCACACTTCACCGGAATCTTTTTCGCATCAACTTCTTCATCAACTTTGAGTTTTGGAACTTCTTTCACCTTTTGTCTTCTTACCACCGGCACCTCTTCATCATCACTGCTCACCGGTGTCTTGATCTTTTTCTTTTTCTTCTTGGCTTTTTCATCTTCACTATCACTTTCAGCAAGCAGCTTCATATCTTCTTTATATTTTCTTGCCCAATATTCCGTATCATCATCACTATCATCTACAACCTTTGCCGTAAAAGCAGTGTAAGCTGTAGTTTGATCAGGAATATAATCATCCCAAGTGAAATTTGCCCAGCTAAAACCCTCTGGTAATCTCTCATCATCTTGATCAATTATCAAAGCACTACCATCCCTCTTTCCACAATCATAACTACTCACACAAGCCCTCTTTCCAGTGTCTTCAATTACATCTCTTCCATGTGCAGTTTAAGCTTGATGTTTTTGTTGTTGAGATGATTGTTGACCAACTTGGTGGTAGATGGCTTTCCGATAGTAATCATTATTGTTGTTGAACGGATTTTGAGCCCCACTTGCTTCTCGGTTAGTGCACTCCCTCTTGAAGTGTCCTTTTTCCCTGCACCGAAAACAAGTGACTTTAGATTTGTCAAAACCTAAAGTAGAAACATTCGCATCACGAAGATCATCTCTCCCCGTGATTTGTTTGAATTTCTCAGCTCTCCGTAAAACACTAGCCAGACACCACTTTATGTCCATCAGCTCCATTTCTTCAGCATCTATCTGGTCGTAATCTTCTTTGGTTAACATTGGATTCCCGATACGACCTGCAACAAAACAAGTGTAAGATTCCAAAACCATTCCTAACAAAGACATTTGGTTTTTGGCAACTTCCTCAGAATAATCTTGATCATTTTCAAGATTTAACACAACGTTACACTGTAATTTTCTCCCGTTTTTAGTTGCTGAAATATTTGGATCAAAAGATGAAAATGGTGTGAAACTGGTTTTGCTATTTGATCCAGATGATGGACTTCCAGATGAATTCTTGGCACTGTAGGCAGTCTCAACCTTAGGAGATAGATTTGAAGATTTCTTTTCATTAACTCCTGCCTTATAATACAACCCGATGTCCTGTTCACCATCAAAATCTTTCATTCTGATCACTTTACGTTGTTCCATTTCCTGAGCTTCTATCTTTTCAATGAACCTACTGAGCGCCAGATTGCTAAAACCCTTCTTGTTTCTAAGCATCATAAGGTATGTGCCCCAAGTCTCATAGGGCAACGCATCAGCAAGTTTCTCAATCAACTCATCAGTACTCTTCTCAATACTCAACCTTTTCATGTTGGCAAGCAAATTACAATATCGTTCAATTATCTCTCTCGTACTCTCATTCTTCAACCCACGGAACAAATCAAACTCTTTCTTTAGAAGCGACTTCTTACTCTTAACCATCTCTTCACTTCCCCTAAACTTTGATCGTAAAGCTTTCCAAATTGAATATGATGTTCCATTATGTTGTAAAAGAACCATGATATCCTCTTTCACTGCTTGTTGAAGAAGACTTAGCATCATTCATCTTTGTACTTCTTCCTAGCATCAGCAGTAAAATCTTTTATCGGAACGGGTTCTTCATCATCATTCAAAGGTCGAACATACTTTGTCTCGACACATTCCCAAGCATCAAGATAGTTTGCTTGCACCCAATTCTCAAAACGACCTTCCCAACCTTTAAATTCTTTGATGTTCATTAGTTTGGGAGGCTTTTGCATCGTCCCTGTTTCGTTTTCGAGCATTGTGGTTTGAACAGCAGTGATTGGGGTACTCGGAGTAGCGAATGCGTTATAGAAATCCTCGTCCATTTTCAAAATTTTCAAAATTTCTCACAACAGCCTTAAAAGCGAACCAGTATGTTTATGACTGTCACAAAAGCGGATCTGACTGTCAAGCGGACACAAAAGCGGATCTCCTGATGTACACAAAAGCGGATCTCCTGATGTACACAAAAGCGGATCTCCTGATGTACACAAAAGCGGATCTCCAGATGTACACAAAAGCGAATCTCCTGATGTACACAAAAGCGGATCTAATGCAATTTCGAGCGGACCTGATAACTACCCTTCAAGCGGACCAGATGAATACCTATGAGCGGACCTGTATCAGAATGTATCTACGAGCGGACCAGACAAGAACTTGGAGCGGACCTAGTAGTTTGGAGCGGATCTCCTAATCATGGACCGTAAAAGCGGATCTTAATCGGACATCATTTTAACCCACTTTTAGACTGTATTTTTGCATGAAACTTTCCAGGGTTTGTTTTTAACGTATTGCGCACAATCCTTGAAATTTTGATTCGTTTTTGACCGTTGAAAATGTCTGAAATGAAGAAAGAAGATGTAGATGAAAGAAAACTAGATGAAATTCAGCTATTTCCTGCAGAACTCCTCCTCCTGAAGCTCTGATACCAATTGTAGGATCGTGTTTCGACCTCAATGAGTCGTTCAGAGGAGTTTTCGTCAATTACAGGTGCGGAAAATAAGCAATCAACGTAGGAACAGCTAATACTTCACTTTAAACACCTTTTCTATTAAGATATAACAGATTACAGGCAAATCTCGATCCGGCAGCACCTCGGTACGAGTTTCATCAACGTACAAATGAATCGCTCATAGGACTATTTATAGTGTTGTAGGTCCGCTCCAATGGACGTGTCCGTAAAAGCGGACCTCCATTGTGACATAAAAGCGGACCACACTTTTGACATAAAAGCGGACCTCCCAAGTCCCTATAAGCGAACCTGAAATAAAACACCTATACAATTTCCTATTTTCTCGTAAATCGTGCCCTGATCTAACACTCTAAGACTATGACTCGATCCAAGACGAAGTCAACAGATGAAATGCACCAACAAAATACATGTTATAAATATTACAATGCTTATAAATGGTATGATACAAAAACAAGAAGCACTCTTGGTGATAACTAGTACCAAGTATGATGCGTAACATGTTATAAATATTACAATGCTTATAAATGGTATGATACAAAAACAAGAAGCACTCTTGGTGATAACTAGTACCAAGTATGATGCGTTTTGAGACAAGATACGAGAAATCGTGTCACGAATAGGGTACCATAAGCACCATTAATCGTGTACATACTTAGACCGCAGAACAAAAGGTTAGATCTAATGGGTTTCAGGGCAGCCCCACTCTTGGTGATAACTAGAACCAAGTAGTGTTTTTGTGTCTCAGTCGTGAATCGACTACAGAAAAATGCCTATGGTTTGGTGGCTTTGCAACCCATTAACACTTGATACATATAGAAATACTTGATTTATACATGAATACGTGATTTAAACAAAATACATACCATGTTTTTCATACAAAAACTGCATGAATTCACACCAACATTATGTTGACGTTATTCCAAAACTCACATGTATTTCAGGTAACTAAAGGTGGATGTGCGCGCGGTCTACTCATGCTTATGGATGTCGTCTATGTTTATGTTTAAATAAAGTTGTAAACTTTTAAGACAATGTTTCATGCTATCTCGAGATGTAAACGCTAAACTCATGTTTTTAAATTATGAAATGTTTGGGATTTGAAGTTATTTTTACGTGCATGTAGTATGTTTACCTTTCGTATGCAATGAGAACCTTTCATGATCACACCTCGTGCTTCCGCCGCAGAAAGGGGTGTGACATAGGGTCCTTTTAATTAGATCGACAAATGATCTCTTTAATTAGACTACCAAGGAGTCTTTTTAGCTATATCATCACATGATATTCCTAACCAGATTTTTGGATCAATCTGTTTAACTTGACCACTCAAGGGGTCTAATTATGGAATAGTACTTCATAACCCAAGGGACTTAACTACAACGTAGAAGTCCATTAAGGATTTAAGATAGTACCTTTGGATATCCTACTATGAATCCCTTATACGAAATATGGAAGATTCTACGAGGATTTGGATAACAAAAATTTGGATCACAAAAACATAAAAGGAAACACATAAGCACATAATCACATAATTGTTTAACTTGACCTTTAATTTGTTATCTTTGGACACGGATATTTAAAGCATACCAGGAATCCAATCCGTGGATTTCATTTGGCACTTTAATCATTTTCAAGAATCTATCTATGAAGATAGGAAAATCTTAATAGGAATTCGGCTTTGTCCTTATTGAATCGTAATGTACGTATTGAATCATAAAAAGAATTCAATTAAGGGCTCCGATGAACGTTACCCATCCACAAGGATCTAATTATGAGGATAGAAAGATCCTATATGGAATTCGGAATTTGTGTAACGAGAGGTGTTTTGACACCTCGCACTAGGCGTGCTTAAGTCGATACACAAGGTAGAAAGTTCATGAGGTTGAGGCGCTAGATATGCCAAGGAGACATATGAAGTAGAATTTGAAGGTTGAGCAGCAGCAGGATTTGTAACAGCTTTGCTTTGGATTGCAAAGCAGCACATGTTAACCAAATGTCCCCATCGTCCATCGTGGGTGCTTTTGAAACAGGGTATTTGATTCGGATGATGACGGTGGCATTGATTGCATCAAGGAGCAGTTCTCTTATACGGATTCATTCTTGAGGCGAGTTATGGTAATAGCTAAATCAACAGTCCTCTAGAGTACAACGCCTATTCGCTGGGTAATTGCAGCACCTAGTTCGGACATTTGAGTGTTGTTGTGATGAAAAGGCATCTTGAATATAATGGAAGGCATAGGAGGAAACAAGCGAAAGATAGTCAAAAGAAAATGACAACGCATGAAGATTGTGACCATTTGTTTGTTACCAAAGGCAAACAAATGAGACAGTGACTAATCAAAGTAAATGGGTCAATATAATGTATCGCGAAGATATGCTTGCCTATAAGTGGACACTCACTCCAAGAGTTCCCAGGTAAGAATGACTGGCCCGATTATGTGGATTTGTATGAACACTCTAGCCTTAGACAGAAAACTCAGAGTACAGGCGTCCACCCTTCCAGATTGCACGTGTTCACCTATAAGACCCAAACTAGGACGAGATCTTGAAAACTTTAAAGGTTCAAAACCTTATAATAAATCATCCTAGAACAGATGATTAGTTTTCAAAGCAGATTCAAAAGTTATGTTCTCGTTGTGGTTGTCACCTAAGGATAAGTGACGGTATTGTTTTAAGATCTAAACACAAGAATCTTATGTTAGGGTCCTAGGAAGGTTATAGACTAGGTCAAAGCATTACTAATAACCTAATTCCCTATAACCATTAGCTCTGATACCAACTTTTCTGTCACACCCCGACCACGTTAAAACAACAAAACGTGGCGGAAACATCGGGGAGTGTTGTAACAGAATCATTGTTTCACAACCATGGATTAAACAGTTTCGTTTTATTGAATTAAATGTATTACATCACATTGGAATTAGAAACAAAACAGGAACAAATAAACTTTCATTGTTATTAAGTCACTAAGGTCTCATCCATTCCTATGTGAGCGTACACAAGTATCATCATCAAACATCATTAACTATGGTACCTGAAACACATGTGAAAATACGTCAGCATAAAAATGCCGGCGAGTACATAGGTTTAATGTGAGTGTCAGATTCATGGCTCGTTTTACATATTGCAATACTTATTTAAAAACCTTATTTTGAAAAGTATAGCATTACGACATAATTAACCAACTCAAATCAAGTTGGATATGAATTATAAAATCTCGTAGCCATGATTCTTAACCCCAAAACATTTGTTTTAAGAAATCAAATTGTAAAACATATCGTAGAAACTCGTTAACAAAACTCGTATGGTTTATATTATTCAGAAAACATCATTGTGTGACATCGTTTCAAAATCGTTTACCCAAGTGATCTAGATAACGCAACGATATATAATGTGTTAAAAGCACTTATATATAGGAAGTACAGCGGCGTATCCACCATGCTTTTAACACATTACACCCGCCCCGTTACCTAATCACTTCCCTAACCCAACGGTTCAAACAGTTACAAATGGTTCACATATATCAAATGGTTACTAATGGTTCACGTCAATCAAATTGTTACAAATGGTTCGCATATATCAAATGATTACCAATGGTTCACATACATCAAATGGTTACAAATGGTTCGAACAGTTCAAAATGTAAAACAATGGGCTAGCATGTTAAGTGAACATACATAGCAAAACATATTGAAATCATGTACTAATAGTGTACTAATGAACATAGCAAGTATATGATATGAAAACATGGAAAGCATGAAAGTAGCAAGTAGGCACATGTGTTTCACCCCAAAACATTTGAAAAACAGTAAAAGAGGGGACTATGTACTCACTTGAGAATGCTTAGAAGTCTTGAATAACTACCAAGCAAAGCTAGAGGGATCACGGAAATCAATCGGCACCTAATATAAGTAACTACGTAAATAAACCGGACCTAAATCGGAAGATCGGATAGGATGAGGTTTCGTAAACCAAATGAGTATTGGAACTCATATGATATGGTTTAACAAAGCCTACATACTAAATCGAAACCTAACCTAAGTGCTTACGACCCATTACGACCCGTTTAGGTAGCTTACGCTACTTTAACGCGTCGTTTGCGTAAAACGCGTTCGAACCGCCTAAGTAGTCCTATGACAAGTATTATATGCCTTAACATGTCTAATAATGTTACCTAATCAGTTTAGATATAAAAATTTAGGTTACATATGCTTAAAATGAATTTATGCGCAAAAAGGGCATTTTGGTAATTTTCCTAAGGCATATAAATTACCTATCATACCACTAACTAAACGAAGTGATCATAAGGTATAACCTCGGAAGGTTATTCCCTATACAACTATGGTCACTAAACATGTTTGGTTGGATCCTAATGATCGACCAAACGGGTCTAGTTCGAAAGTCTAAGCGGTTGTTTAGACCGCTTGACTTACGACTCTACATAAGCACTAAACCTAAAGTGACGAGCTAAACATGTTAAAACATGTTTAACGAAGTTAGAAAACAGGTTTGGTATCAAAACAAACGGTTTTGATACCTAAAAGTAGTTTGGTTACAAAATACGCAAGAATACGCATTTTGGCCGAAATTACGACTCGCCACTATGCCGAGATAACGTGGTAATCAGTAGGTATAGTCATAAGAGACTAAAACCATCGTGATTACACTCACGTTATGAAGTTCAAACGAACTTCGTATTGACCATAAACTGGTCAATGCAGAAAGTCAAACAAAGTTTGATTTTCACGCTAAAAATGCATAAAAGAACGAAAGAGGACTTACAAAAGGTCCAAGGAGGTTTGATCCAATTTATTCTCAGGTATGAAGTGCAAGACTTCAACTTAGAGAATGAAAATCAGATCAAATGTGAGTTTGAGAGCAAAGGGGGTGGGGTTTATATAGTTTTTGCACGACCGTTAAGATCGTTCATCGTAAAACGAGCTTCGATCTCATCCGTACACATGTGCCCATGGTTTTATGAAACCATGGGAGCTCCTAGTTTCATTAAAACTAGGTGCAAATGAGGGGAACAACTGGAACAAGCTGGAATTTAGATTTTTCATTTTGGTCCCTTCCTAAGATAACTATGGAAGAATGTCAATTTTGGTCCCTGAATGTGCAAAACATGGTTTTTGATGCATTTTTGACACGTTTAAGCCCCGTTAATCCCATTTCAAGGCTCTAAAATGAAGTTAAATTGTAGGGAACATGAAAAATGCTCTAAAATATCTCGGATGTCGGTTCGTTTGGTCGTACGGTTGCGTTGTTCGGTTAATTACGATGAAACACGAACGAATGCGAAAAACGATCCAAATTACGCGACGAATGCGAAAAACGATCCAAATTTTATCATGCCAATCACTAAAATAAAATATTTTAATGATTACATAAGGTTTTGGATGTCCGGATGTATTCAGAACGTAAGATATGCGCGAAAATGCAAACTTATGCACTTTTTGATGCTTTTAGTCCCCGAATGACCAAAAAGTTTATTTTAGCACATCGAACCCCTCAAAGCCTATTTCTAAGCATGTAAAGGATATTTAGGGTATGTTTAACTTATGGTCATGTTCCGGAATGTTCGTTACAGTACAAATCGGCATACTTTCGCTGTTTGTCGAAATTAGTCCCTGTAAGCGAATAAACTTGATTTCGCCACACCAAACCCTCCAAAACTTATTTCTAAGTTATGTAAAGGTTATTTATGGTACGTTAAGCCTATTTCACTATTCTGGAGTGTTCGTTGCATTAAACTGGTTATATTTGCGCATCAGTGCGCGTATAACCTTCTAGAAAGCGATTTAAAGCTTGAAATCGAATAAGAATTGATATGTGCAAAAGATACACATATTTATACAAATCCCAAGTATGAAATAAAATATTTCATTGGTTTGGTATTTGTTTGATGGTCGCAGAGGCACAGGTGTCACATGACGTACCTATTTTCATATATGTTTCAGGTACTGCTATGTGATGATTGTTGATGCATGCTACACATAGGATGGACTTTTGGCTTAGCGACTTTAAAACTGAGAAAACAATTATTTGTATTTATCTGAATTGTACCAAAACGTTGAGTTCAATAATTCAATAAAACAAAACTATTTAATCCATGGATGTCAAACAGTGATTCTGTTACCACACTCCCCGACGTTTCCGCCATGAATTGTTGTTTTACGTGGTTGGGGTGTGACAGTTACCAACCCACATACCTCTCTAATATAAGCCAATTACTAGAACTCTCGGCTATTGAAAGATAAGGCAAGCGAATATAAAATAACGCAAGTCTGTTACAACCAGTTCATAAATCAGTTAAACTAGCAACTAATTATATCAAGTCTACCCTCTTTATGTCACACCCAACCCGCTCAAAGTTTTGTCATCAACCGAACACGTTGTAAAGAAGGAACTCAAAATATAAACAAATCACATGTCAACCAAATCAATCAAGTTAAATATATGTCCATAAAAAACATAGATTGAAAGTATAACAAACTCAGACATGAAAAACCTACAAAACCGTCTACCGGGGGAAGTCGCGGAGAGCTTAGCCGCACATATCGGTTGAGTGATCCTTAAAAACCCTCACGTGATTTGGTGGATGATGATGAATTGACGTGCTCTCTCAATGGCAGTTGGGGTGATGCCCTCTCGCATGTGTGTGTATACCCTTTTTAAATTAGGGTATTGTGTTTATTAAGCTAAAAGCCCTACACGTGACTTCCTTTCTAGAATAGTGATGATGATGATTATTAAGTTGACTTTTGTGTTACCTTGTTGCCTCCTCCCAAAATCTACCGTCCAAAATCCCTTCAATTGTGATATTGTTCCTCTCATATATTAATCACCCACTTTCAATTAAAGCTGCCAACCAATCAAGCCCAGATGTGCGGCTAAGTTCAATCCATCTCATCATCGGTTTGTTTTTTTAAAACCCTTTTATTCCTTCCAAAAAAAGTACATGCGCCGCTTTTTACAATTCCCGTAACCTACGGACGTAAACGTAACTTACGTTTTATAGTTTCTGTTTCTTTGACTATTCATACCGTAGGTTACGTTTTTCTGACCGTATGCCATGTGTGCAACCTGTGCCTCCACGGCCATCAAACAAATATTAAATCAACAAAATATTGTATTTCATACTTGGGATTTGTATAAATATGTGTATTATTTGCACATATCAATTCTCGTTCGATTTCGAGCTTTAAATCGCTTTCTGGAAGGTTATACGCGCGCTGATGCGTAAATATAACCAGTTTAATGCAACAAACACTCCGGAACAGTGACATTGGCTTAACATACCGTAAATAACCTTTACATAACTTAGAAATAAGTTTTGGAAGGTCTGGTGTGCCGAAATCAAGTTTATTCGTCTACAAGGACTAAAATCGACAAACTGCGAAAGTATGCCGATTTGTACTGTAACGAACATTCCGGAACTTGATCATAAGTTAAATATACCCTAAATATCATTTACATAGCTTAGAAATAGGCTTTGAGGTGTTTTGTGCGCAAAAATAAACTTTCTTGATAAATAGGGACTAAAAGCGTCAAAAAGTGCACAAGTTTGCATTTTCGCGCATAACTTACGTTCTGAATGCATCCGTACATCCAAAAATTTATTTAAGCATTAATATATTTTATTTTAGTGTTTGGCATAAGAAAAATCCATTCGTCGCGCAATTTGGATCGTTTTTCGCGTTCATGCGCATTTCGTCGTAATTTAGTGAATAACGCCTTCGTACGACCAAAACAAACCGACATCCGGCATATTTTTGAGCATGTTTCATGTCCACTATGTTTAGGCATCATTGTAGGGCCTTAAAGTTGGCTTAACGGACCTTAAATGGGTCCAAATGAGCTTAAAACACTAACAGGGACTGAAACTGTAAATATGAAAGCTCTTTGCTGATCTGTGCAGACCAGGCGGGCCGCGTAGCCCATGCCTGTCTCTTACGCGGGCCGTGTAGGTGCATCAGATCTGCACAGAATCAATTTTCTTGCTGTTTCCAGCTGTTCCAGCTGTTATACACTCATGCAAATGGTATTTTATGAAACTAGGGGCCATTTTTAAGTGCCCATGGTCTTGCAAAACCATGGGTGCACATGTACGGATGAGATCGAAGCACGTTTTACGCGAACGACACGTTAAAGTAGCGTTAGCTACTTAAACGAGTCGTAATGGGTCATAAGCACTTAGGATAGGTTTCATTTTAGAATGTAGGCTTTGTTAAACCATATTACATGAGTCCCTATACTCATTTGGTTTACGAAACCACATTTTATCCTATCTTCTGATTTAGGTCCGTTTATTTACATAGTTACCTATATTAGGTGCCGTTTGATTTCCGTGATCCCTCTAGCTTTGCTTGGTTGTTTTTCAAGACTTCTAAGCACCCTCAAGTGAGTACATAGACCCCTCTTTTACTGTTTTCTAAACATTTTGGGGTGAAAAACATGTGCCTACTTGTTACTTTCGTGCTTTCCATGTTTTCACATCATATGCTTGCTATGTTCATTAGTACAATTATAGTACATGATTTCATTATGTTTTGCTATGTATGTTTACTTAGCATGCTAGCACATTGTTTTACATTACATTTTCTTTTGCTATGTATGTTTACTTAGCATGCTAGCACATTGTTTTACATTCATTTCTTTTGCTATGTATGTTTACTTAGCATGCTAGCACATTGTTTTACCTTACATTTTATGCTTTGTATGTTAACTTAGCATACTTAGTACATTGTTTTACATTACATTTTTCTTTTACAGTATGTTTACTTAGCATATGAACACATTGTTTTACATCTCTACCTTGTATGTTTACTTAGCATACTAGGTACATTATTTTCATAAAACATGCTTACATTTGGTATATCATTTGGTTGTTTAACGAGACTAATACATTCATTAACACCGATCATGCCGCTCGGTAGTAGGTAGTGGTACCATAGGACTTGACAACTCCCATTCCTGAAATCCAAGGTTTGTTTGGGTGGAAGGAATGACCGAATCCGAAAACCTTTTTTATAACCTTCACTCTAAGGTTATCCTACAGTCTCAAGGCTTGGATGTAGACGTTTAACATTACCGCATAGATGTTTGTATCAGTAAAGCATGCATTATGTTAGGATCTGAGGCTCTCATGATCATGTTAGTTTGTATAAACTGATCATTCAGAGAATATTTAAACAATGAAAAGTGCAGCGGAAATGGATACAAACTTTGTAAACACAATCAAAGAAGAAAATAGTATGATAAACAAATGTTTTTCATTAAGTTGAATGATTGAAATACAAAGCAAATGATTACAGCATGCTTACAATACTAAGCTCCCCCTCAGCCTAATGCTCCAAGGTTGGTTGTACAAGATGAAAGGATTGAATTGAGGAGGAGAACTCACTCAAAACAATCAAATGTAACAGTACAGAGTACTGTTACATTTATAGACAATCCAAACCACTGAAGCATCTCAGCTGACGTCACCATGAAAGTGACATCTAACAACCTAACAAACTCTATCTACTGATCTATACAACTACTGCTTTGCTAACTACTGATATTCCATTACATTACATAGAACAAACATAAAACTGCTGCTGCATCATTCTACTGCTGTGAACCCAGCAGTACTTGTCATGATCAGCAGTGCTTGACTCAAGGTAGCAGATTGAACAGCAGGACTTTTAGTCTTCATCAGTCTTTGTGTTGATCAGCAGTTGTAGGTTAGCAGATGTTGATAAAGACAGTACTTTGGAGCATATCAGATGTTTGAGTCACCTTCAAGGGGAAAGCAAAGTGTAGGCTGCTGTTTATTGTTAGTCCACTGATGTGATCGGGTTTTGGCTTTACATTATCTGTTCCTCTAGTAGGGTTCAATCCCAACAATCTCCCCCTGGAACAGATAATGCCAGAACCCTTCATTATTCAGGACCTTTATTTCTCATCAAGAGTTCCTTAGCTTGTTCCTTAAATTCGGCTTCAAATTCCTTGGAACTCTGGTCATCCTCATCCCTTCACAGTGTAAGCTCAAGGAGATCTTGCAAATCTTCAACACCCAGGCCAAGTGCTGTTTCCCTTGATATGTGCTTCACTTCACCATTGGATCTGAGCAGAGTCAATACATGGGTCTTTTAATCGGATATCCACTTTAGTATTTTTGAATCCAATGGGTTTCTTGGGAGAGATTTATTTGAAAAGATGAGTTTGGAGATTGAGGCCTAGTGATGACAACTTAGAGTAGTGTCTTAAGATTTTGCTGTTTTATGTAGTTATGCTCTAAGTGTCTGAAGAACCATCTTCATGATATATTCTTCTCAAGCTTGGTCTTCTTTTGATTTACCTGCATCCATCTGCTTTGTTTCCTTCTTTGATGAAGGATGGCAGCAGGTGGTGTTTGTGGTGGTGTGTGTGTTGATGTGGTATTGGTGGCAGTTGTTTGGGTGACATATGTTGTTAATGGTGGAGGTGTAAGTGATTTTGTGGGAGCAGAAGTTGTGGTTAAAGTAGTAACTGGCTTAGTTTTAGAAGCTGTGGTGGTTGATTGCCTTGTTTTTCTAACAGGACTCTTCTTTAATGAAGTACCATCCTCTTCTTTTTTTTTCTTTTGCAGAACTAACTGTTTCTCAACCAAAGCTCTACTCTCATCCCTTACCCTTTTAATATCAGTAGTGGTTTTGAGACCAGCTGAATTGACTTGACTTTGAACGATCCTCATTTGTGTATCTTCATCATCTGCTTGAAATTTCAGGGTTTCATCACCTCCCTTTTCCTTTTCTTTGACAGATGTTTCAGCAAAAGTTACTGAGAGATTTTCCTCAGAGTCATTTTCTCCCCCTATTTGGCATCATCAACTCTTTCGAAGATAAGTGCAGGGGTTGAAATAAATTCCATAGCTCATTTGCAGCAGGTGCTTGTGGTGGAGCAAGTGCTTGAGTTGGAACACCAGTGGGTTGCACCATTTGTACTTTCAACAACTGATGCAACATTTCTTAGATTTCTGCAGCAGAGGTATCCAGTTTCTCAATTCTATCCGTCAATTCTAGGTACCTTAAACCATCACCCAATTTAATGGGATCATCTGATTTCCCACTAGCAGTGGTTTTATCAGTGGTTGAGGTAGGGAGTGTACTCTAAACATTAACCACTGATGCCCCTTTTTCTTGGTACTGGGGTCTTCTTCCTTCAACACTTGACAACCTTTTGATGTTGCCAGTGATCAAAACAGATCCACTGGTTGATGTCAAAGGTGCTTTGGAAGGAATTGCCTCCAAGGAAGTCTTATTGATGTAACTACTGTCCAAATGCAAACCAGTGGGTTCAGCACTTGTAGTAGCTGCTTCACTTGAACTACCACCAAAATTTACTCGTAACTCAGGGGGTGTAACCTCCTCAATTGTTGCTTGGATAGCAGAGGTATAAGCATCAGACTCAGTCACTTGTTGGAGTGTACTCTCAGTGATAGGTGGTTGAGAGGAACTGATTTATGTCTGAGTTATATCCAAAGCATGCAACAAGGTCATTATTGATGGTGGTATTTGTGAAATGATGATGGGAGTTGAAAGTGAATTTGCCCCGGGCAGTGGGCTGTGGATGATGGAATCAAGTGATTCCAGAGCATCATAATTAGGTGTCCCTGTTCTTACAACCTGTTCTTTTTGAGAAGAAGCAGGAGGAGTTTGAGGCATGGGTTGAGACCTTTCTACCATCTGCTGTGAGGAAGTAGCAGCAGTGGTTTCTAGTGACTTTTGTGTTGTCACTGGCAGTTTCTCTGGGATCTCATCTTCCAGAGTTGCCTTTATTGTAGGTTTAGGGGTGCTTTTGAATTTTCTTTAGTTTTGGTCTTTTGGTGGATTTAGGTGTGGGTTTCACAATAGTTGTTTTGCTGTTGTGATCACCTTGAGCAGTGGGCTCAGCAGCAGATACCTGAGGAGTAGTGGTTGCTGCAAAATTCTGCAAAGCCACCTCTGCTTGTGTTTTGGAAACAGACTTTGTGGATTTATTGAAAAATTCAATTTTAAACTATTTTTAAGGTTATTTTTGATTTTTCTAAAAACATTTTTATGCTATTTACACATGGAACACAAGAAAGCTTGCTTTAATCCATGTTTAGCATTCCAATCATAGGGATCAAGTTTTTCAACAGTAGATGAATCCAATTCTTAAGTTTGTACATCTACCAACTGATCCTTAGGATGGACATGTTAAAATGAAATCAAACCTTTTTATAGAAATCCCCCACAAAGTGGTGTCTGATGTCAAGTGATGATGGATGAATGAGATACTGGATTTTTGATGATATATTTCAGCTACTTGACATTCCTGCATAAAAGAAGTCTTTTGAGCAACTTATATCAAAATCCAATAACATATTTTGATGTTACAATCAGTTGGACTTTTCAGCAACAACAGCATCATAATATTCTTCAATCAGTGGTTGTGGAAACATCTGCTGCATGTGTACAGTCAAAACACTAAGCTTATTGCCTAGGAATTGATATCCCTCTGATGTAATCTTTTCACACTCTTGGTGTCTGTACTTGTTTGAGTATGATGAATCTTGACAACCATGCTTCTAGCATATGCATTGTTCTTTGAGGACCTACTTTTTGCCAAAAGGATTCTCATCCTTTGGCTATGGCACAAGTTTTACAAGCTTGTTGTCACTAAACTGCTAAAGCTCTTCTTAGAAGACAACTACCCAACTTTCTGTCTTACAATGCTTTATGGCATTTTGACTTGTTGATGGAGTGGTAGAGAGTCAGCAAGAAGACACATGTTTTAGGATAGCCTTTTTGAAAGAATCCTTTTTCATTGATGTTGTCAGGAAAAATGGTGAAATGGTTGAGTTTTAATGAAGATTTGATGATTAAAAGGTGAAGCTGCAAATGTGAATCATCTGAGCTAACATCTATTGGTGACTTTAAAGATCCAACATCTGTTTGAAATGAAGGTGAAAAGATTTGAAGGATGGATTTGACCCACTGATAATTTTTTTTTTTGGATATTTATCAACAGTGGTTTGGGGTGAAGTAGTGGTAGAGAATTATAGGGCTATTTTGGTCAAACAGTGTTTGTGCATCAGTGGATGAGCTTTGACAGCTGTTTTGTACATCTGCTGCTCTGATGATGGAAATGATTTTAGTATCATGTCCAACATCTGTTGAAGGTGATTGAGAAGGACTGGTTTGTGCTAGGTTCAAATCAATTGCATCCAACAGCAGTTTGGTGTTTGGTGGAATTGGGGATGTGAAAGTAGGTTTAGAAAGCGGAATCAAATTCTTGACAAACACATTTTAGATGCAGAGAATTCACTTGTTTCAGCATTCAAGGTTTTACCACATGTTTATTACAAGTTTTGAACACTTCTATAGATTCCTGACAGTGGTTTAGTACCCCAGATGATGGAAACCTTTTTTACTATGGCTACTCATTTTGTGTCATAATATTTGAATTACAACATGAGCATCCAAGTATTTTAAGGTCTGTTAGCAAACAATATTTGATCAGTGATTAAAACAAACTTGAGTTTGACATGACCTTGACACTTGCACCATTTCCTTTTGATCTATTTTCAAGGATAGTATTACCAAAAAAAATAAGGGTTCTACATCCTGACAGGTGTTTGAACTTTTGCTATCAAAAACAAGTAAAAGTACAAAATATATCATTCTTAAAAAAAAATAAAGAATAATATATCCTGTTTTATTTGGAGAAAACTTTACAAAGAAAAAGAGTAAAAGTTTTCTGATAATAAAATCAATTAGATCTGGTGTGTCTCAAGAGTTAAAGTAACTTCGAATAAGGTCAAGATCATTTCATTCTCAAGCTTAGGACAATGGTCAGTGGTTTGAACCAAAGTTTTGTAACCACTGTTTGGTACCATTTCCTTGTCAGTTGATTGTTACTATGAGGAGCCTGTTCACAAAGGTTTTGAAAGTTCTTTGTGAACCTTATTACCATGTGAGTAATTTCTGAGAAATTTGGCCTATTCCTCTTTATTGAAAATTATCTGGAGATACTTTTATTACCTGAACTTCCCTGAAACAGTGATTGAGCATGGTTGATTGATGACATATGTCTGACCAAAAATGCAGATCTATTTTTGGTTTTCCTTTTGTAGGATAAACCTGTGGACTCTTAAGTGTTTTGGATTTATACTCTTTTCTTTTGATTTCAAAAGATTTGAGATAAACACACCTTTGAGTTTTGTTCATTTTCTTCTTCCCTTTTTACCCTTTCCATAGAAAAGTATTGAAACTTTTACTAGAGGATTTTCAAGGAAAGAATACTCAATCCAAAATCATTTTTAGAAATGTTTTGAGAGATTTGAACATTTTTCACATGTCTATGCCAAATTTCACATTACTCATGATTTGTGGATATTTTGACTGCTGATTTTCTTAATGTATTCTTAACACAGTTGATTTTTGGTCCTTTTAGAGGATTTTCAACCTGTTTTTCAATACATAAGATCTAAATAGCTAAATTTTTAATGTCCCTCTTTTTATGCTAACAAAAACACTAATGTTATCATCCGAACATAGATTTTCGTTGACATGAGGTAAACACCTTAGCAGTAGTCATGATAAAATCATCACAACCTTCATAACAACAATTGAAATCAATTTTGTAAAATAAAGAGATTATACCATAGTTCTCAGTCATTTTCCAGATCTGAAAGCTATAGCTGTTTTATGTATGATATCGCTTGTTATAAGAAGTTTGTGTGTCTTATGACATCTTGGTTGTTTTACAGAGTTTTTGAGTAGCAACTTTGATCGTCCTTACTCGTTACTCTGTTTTTTTTTCAACAAAATACAATCCACCTTAGTATCAATAAATATTGAGCTGAACTGTTATGTCAAATTGATTGTTAGATCGAATTTAACTGTCCGAGCTCTGATACTAATTGTTAGGATCTGAGGCTCTCATGATCGTGTTAGTTTGTATAAAATGAACATTCAGAGAATATTTAAACAATGAAAAGTGCAGCGGAAATGGATACAAACATTGTAAACACAATCAAAGAAGAAAATAGTATGATAAACAAATGCTTTTCATTAAGTTGAATGATTGAAATACAAAGCAAATGATTACAGCATGCTTACAATACTAAGCTCCCCCTCAGCCTAATGCTCCAAGGTTGGTTGTACAAGATGAAAGGATTGAATTGAAAAGCGTGTGTAATAAGATAAAAGCATGGTGGTTTGCTTATCCAAGGTTTGGTAAGTGATTTAAATAACGAGGCTTGTGTAATAAGATAAAAGCATGGTGGATACGCCACTGGTACTTCCTATATATAAGTACTTTTATAGTATTACATATCGTAGCGTTATTTAAACCATTTCAGTATTTGACATATTGCATTTTACACAAATAACATATTTTCACTAAACTTTTGTCTTACAAAACAACTTATTTTATACAAACTCATTTTACTTGGTTGTTCATTTAACCTTACATTATTCTTTACATATCATCTGTTTTATCATCGCTTTTCAAATGACTTATAAAAGAAAACATTTTACAAGGATCATGACTAACTTTTGTAAAACATATTTTTCTCTAAACTTATAAGTCATGAATCCTAAATCAATAAAACCTATGTACCTCACAGGCATTTTTATGCTGACGTACCTATTTCCACATGTGTTTCTGGAAATGATGCATAGGATTGATCAAGATACACATAGGCAGACTTGGGCCTTAGTGACAATAAAAGATGCAAGACTAGTTAATCATGTTATATAATTTGTTTTTAAGACATTGTAACATCTTTTAATTCAATAAAACAAAACTTCAATTTCCATGTGTTATGAAACAATGATTCTGTTACAACACTCCCCGACGATTCCGCCGCGATTTGTTGTTTTACGCGGTCGGGGTGTGACAGAAAAGTTGGTATCAGAGCTCATGGTTATACGGAATTAGGTTATTAGTAATGCTTTGACCTACTCTATAACCTTCCTAGGACCCTAACACAAGATCCTTGTGTTTAGATCTTAAAACAATACCGTCACTTATCCTTAGGTGACAACCACAACCAGAACATAAATTTTGAATCCGCTTCGAAAACCAATCATCTGTTCTAGGATGATTGATTACTAGGTTTTGAACCCTCTAAGTTTTCAAAATGATTTTTGAAAATAATCACCCACCCTTTCGGATGATTTGTTTTTGGCTTAGTGCCATCCGAATTTTCAAAATCTCGTCAAAGTTTGGGTCTTATAGTGTAAACACGTGCAATCTGGAAGAGTGGATGCCTGTACTCTGAGTTTTCTGTCTAAGGCTAGAGTGTTCGTATAAATCCACATAATCGGACCAGTCACTCTTACTTGGGAACTCTTGGGGTGAGTGTCCACTTATAGGCTAAAGCATGACTTCGCGATGCATTAATATGACCCGCTTACTTTGATTGGTCGCCATCTCATTTGTTTGCATTAGGTAACAAACAAATGATCGCAATTTTTATGCATTGCCATTCTGTTTTGATTATCCAATAACATTTCACTTGTTTCTTCCTATGCCTTTCATTTCTTCTAGAATGTCTCTTCATCTCAGCAACACTTAAATGTCCGAGCAGATTGCCAAATTTGCCCAGCGTATAGGCGAAGTAATCCTAAAGTCTGTGGATTTAGGTATCGCCATGTCTCGTCTCGATAATGAAGCCATCGAAGAAGCATCGAAAGAAGCAAAAGCCAAGCCTTCGAAAAGGTCAAGGAAGCGTAAAGCTTCAAAGAAACCTCCAGCAGTTGCGCCAAATCAAGCAGGACCTAGCCAGGTGGCAGCACCACCAGCCAAGAAGCGGTACAAGGGAAATGCTCCCTTATGTAATCAATGCAACTGTCATCATCCAGATCAAACACCATGTTTCAAATGTACCCATTGTGGACGATGGGGACATTTGGTTGACATATGCCGCTTTGCTATCCAAAACAAAGCTGTTGCGAATCTTACTGCTGCTCAGCTCCAAGCCAACCCTGCTCAAGCTCGCTTTCCACCTGGATCATGCTACAACTGTGGCGAGATGGGTCATTTCGTGAATAAATGCCCAAGGCTTGCTAATGCAAATCTGGCCCACGGATGAGCAGTTGGCTGATTAGAAGATGTTGTTGTTTAATATTATGCTTTTGTATCTTTTGTTGAACCCTGAAACAATCCATTTTGTTTATAAATAAATTGATTGTTCACAATTCTGATGTATAAGTGTAGTTACATGTGCGTATGGCATTTCCCTATGATACCTACAACAAGGAACTGTGTTCTTACAAACTACTCTTGTGACTCTCCCTTTCATGTGATCACTCATGATTTGCTCGAAAATTTTAAGTACTCGTTTCATTCTAGGAGACGAAGTACAGGAAATAAAGCGACATTATGAGTAATCATGCTTTTTGCACATCTGTGCCTTTTAATCCTTGGTTAGATAACTGAGGGTATTTTCAATCTCATACCCATTACATTCTGACCTTTTTTTATAACAACATGCATAGCATAAGTTTTCAAAACAACCTTCATGATTTCAAAAACATTTCATATAGTTTGAAAACATTTTTAACATAGTATATTTACTTAATATATCAAATGCACGATTTCAAAAAACATTGTCTATGTTTCAAAAACAACCTTCATGATTCAGAGATATTTTTATATAGTTGAAAGCATTTTTTTAAATAGTATATTTACTTAATATATCAAGTGCATGATTTCAAAAGCATCATTCATGTTTTTTTTTTCAAAAACCTTATACATAATTTCAAAATTCATCTCACATGATTTTAAAATATTTTATAAATATACTTATCTAATACACCTACTTTATGATTTCAAAAAGTATTATGTAAGATTTGAGAAAAATTAAACACATTTTTTTAAAGAACTCCATGCATAGTTTTCAAAAATATTTTCCTCATACATTGACTTAACCTTCAAATTCTGCTTCATGTGTCGCCTTGACATATCTAGCATCTCAACTTCATGAGCATTTTTAACTCATGTTTTAACTTAAGCACGTCCAGTGCAAGGTTTCAAAACATCTTCAACTTCTAAAATCCATATGGGATCTTCTTACCTTCACAATTAGATCCTTATAGAGGGTTATCATTCAAATCAGAGTCCTTAGTTGGATTCCTTGTATACCTTAATTCGAATATTACGATTCCTTGTAATCGAAATCGAATTTTCTTTTTAAGATCTTCATATCTTCATAGTTAGATTCTTGAAAATGTTTAAAGTGCCAAATGAAATCCACGGATTGGATTCCTGGTGTGCTTTAAATACATGTGCACAATTAACAAAACAAATTAACAAAATGATAACAAATTAAAGATCAAGATAAACAATTTTGTGATTATGTGATTATGTGTTATGTATTTTTCTTTTGTGTTTTTGTTTTCATTATCCAAATCCTTGTAGAATCTTCCATATCTTCATATGAGAGATTCGCAGTAAGATATCCAAAGGTACTAACCTAAATCCTTAATGGGCTTCTATGTAATAGTTAAGACCCTTGGATTATATAGTACCATTCCAAAATTCAAAGAGACCCCTTGAGTGGTCTAAGTCAAAAGATTGATTCAGAATCTGGATAAGAATAACATGTGATGATATAAGCTGAAAAGACTCCTTGGTGGTCTAGTTAAAGAGATCATTTATTGATTCAATTAAAAAGGACCCTAAGATGGTCTAGGCACACTCATCACAAGTTTGTTCATTTGGTTTTTCCCTACACATTATAAAATGCGCTGTGCGGACTATGCAAGGAATTATGTAATTATGGACGCGTACATAATTATGAAATCCAGTGCACAGGAGCCCAGTAAGATTTATCATGTGTAAGAACCTATGGTGGCGAAAATAATGAAACGTGAACAATATAATGAAGGTACGGTGGACGAACCAATAACGCTTTATATACTTGTACATAAGTGTCCCTCATACATTGCAAGCGTGATGTTAATTAGAGTTACTAGAAGTTCAGAACCCTAACCAGTACTGTTTTATCTTTTTGACTTCATGTTTGAAGCTCTCACAAGTTTCCTCTAAATAAATTTCGGGATGAAATTTCCTAAAGTAGGGGAGACTTTGACACCTGTGCCTCCACGGCCATCAAACAAATATCAAATCAACGAAATATTTTATTTCACACTTGGGATTTGTATAAATATGTGTATCATTTGCACATATCAATTCTCGTTCGATTTCGAGCTTTAAATCGCTTTCTAGAAGGTTATACGCGCGCTGATGCGTAAATATAACCAGTTTAATGCAACAAACACTCCGGAATAGTGACATAGGCTTAACATACCTTAAATAACCTTTACATAACTTAGAAATAAGATTTGGAAGGTTTGGTGTGCCGAAATCAAGTTTATTCGCCTACAGGGACTAAAATCGACAAACTGCAAAAGATGCTGATTTGTACTGTAACGAACATTCCGGAACTTGATCATAAGTTAAATATGCCCTAAATATCATTTACATAGCTTAGAAATAGGTTTTGAGGAGTTTTGTGCGCAAAAATAAACTTTCTTGATCAATAGGGACCAAAAGCGTCAAAAAGTGCACAAGTTTGCATTTTCGCGCATAACTTACGTTTTGAATGCATCCGGACATCCAAAATTTTATGTAAGCATTAAAATATTTTATTTTAGTGTTTGGAACAAGAAAAATCCATTCGTCGCGCAATTTGTATCGTTTTTCGCGTTCATGCGCATTTCGTTGTAATTTAGCGAATAACGTGTTCGTACGACCAAAACAAACCGACATCCGGCATATTTTTGAGCATGTTTCATGTCCACATGTTTAGGCATCATTGTAGGGCCTTAAAGTTGGCTTAACGGGCCTTCAATGGGTCAAAATGAGCTTAAAACACCAACAGGGACTGAAACTTTAAATATGAAAGCTGTTTGCTGATCTGTGCAGACCAGGCGGGCCGCATAGCCCATGCATGTCTCTTACACGGGCCGCGTAGGTGCAGCAGATCTGCACAGAATCAATTTTCTTGCTGTTTCCAGCTGTTCCAGTTGTTATACACTTATGCAAATGGTATTTTATGAAACTAGGGGCCATTTTTAAGTGCCCATGGTCTTGCAAAACCATGGGTGCACATGTACGGATGAGATCGAAGCACGTTTTACGATGAACGATCTTAACGGTTGTGTGAAAACTATAAGTACCCCTAACCCCTTGCTTCAAAACCCACATTGATTCTGAAATTTCTCTAAGTTGAGGTGATTATCACTTCATACCTGAGAATATTTGGAATCAAACCTCCGTTCTTGGACCCGTTGTAAGTATTCCTTCGTTCTTTTACGTTTTTAGCTTAAAAGTCAAAATTTGTTTGACTTTCTACATTGACCAGTTTATGGTCAACGCGAAGTTCGTTTAAACTTCATAACGTGAGCGTAATCACGATGGTTTTAGTCTCTTATGACTATACCTACTGATTACCACGTTATCTAGGCATAGTGGCGAGTCGTAGTTCGGCCAAAATGGGTATTCTTGCGTATTTTGTAACCAAACTACTCTAGGTGTTGGACCCAGTTTGGCCTTAACAACTTCTTTTTACGTAATATGGCAAGTGATTTCAGTATATGTGAAAAAGATGTGCGGAAATGGAAATTAGACTTTCAAGAAACAAGACCTACAGAATTATCAAGTTTATATCACTTTGAAACAAAATAGTTTAACAAGGTGATTGTAAGATTATTATCTAATACAAATGAATCTTGAATTTTGTGGATGAGAAGAGCAGTGGAGTTTGGGTGTTTATATGTGAATGCTAAGCTTCAAACTCAATTATCTTCTGCCTCTTGAGCCTTCTATTTATAGACGGCTGTGTATATGAATAAACAATTGTTTATTCATGCAATAAGTCCTGCATAAAGTAGCAATTTGACATATTCATTGAATCCAACGTTCAAGTTGCATTTGTAATCATGATAACCAATAATGTCATGCTTCGGTCATTGGTGGCAAGATAGAGTTGTGATTTTAGACAAGTGGGGTTTTCATCAGAATTTCTGATAAACCACTTCATTAGAAATTCTGGTGAACAAATCATCAGAGAGTCTGATGATCAGAATCGTCAGAAACTGATGATATTTCATCAGAAATATCATCAGATCCATCAGAAATGACCTTTTCTGATAATCCAAATCAGCTCTTGATCGACTTGTGATTCTTTGAAGTAGATACTTTGTATTTCTGTTGTCCCTTCTAATCTTCTTCTTCTTGTTGTGATCTTCAGGACTGTTATCTCTTCAGAGATCCAGTTGATTGAGATTTTCTTCAATACTTACAAATAAAGTTTCCTAACTGTTTCCCCCTAAGTATTGTAAGAAAATGAACTACCTATATCCAATGTAAACAACTTTTAACTAATTCTTGAAAAGAAAAGTCAAGCAACTAAGTTTCAAAAACATTAAACATAATTAAGCTAACCACTGTTCAAAACAGAAAACAAACTTTAAATATTGTTCAAAAACAGCAATATCACATTAATTCATTAATTGATCTTCACTCCACTTCTGTATTTGTCCCCTGGTTTCAGCTTTTTCTTGTGATCAATTGCCTTTTGAGTCTCTTTGTACATTGACTTGTACCATCCTCTTGCTTCCATCCAGTTTTCAATACAATCTTCAATTGTTTTTCTCAGTTGTTCATTGTTCTTTCCCTTCTTCTTGAGCTGCTCTTGTTTCTCATTTATGCAGTTTCTTATATATTTTAAAGTTTGGTTTGAATACCTACAAATTTTACTGATTTTGAATAGAGCTTTCTCTTCATTAGCATCTTTGAAGACTGCACATATTTCTGGTGTATCAAAGATTGCTCCAGTTCTTGCTAATTTCGAAGGAATTTCAGCTGGAATTGATGTATTGGGAGGAGGTATTAACACTTTGGTGCTATACTCAAAATTGATACATAGATCAAAGTCTGCCAGTGCTGCTCTTTTGTATACTTTTGCTCCTGCACTTTTAAGACTATCAAGGGCTCTTCTGATCACTACTGAACTACCTTTCCATTCATCAATGATATTCTTCATTTTGACTATATCCATTGGGTGAACATCATCAGCCAGATCTGCATCAGTAACCTTTTGTACATTTTTATCTTTTCTGATCAAGGTATACTTGTTTTGACTTTCATTTTCTAATATGCCTCCTCCAGTGGTTAAAGTATCAATTCTTTCAATAGATACTATTGGATTGGTCAAGTGTTTGTGCAACATTACCCAGCTGTCATTGTTTCTTTCTTCAATAATACTATTACTCATTGGTGAGGGTGGCCTTGTTGGGTTGTCTTCTGGACTTTTCCAATAGTAGTGCTTTAGATGTTCTTCCGGATACATGATTGTGTGTAGATCACCTTCCAGCACCATTGATTCTTTGATGTTGCCTTCTGAATCTTCTCTCATTATTTTTCTTGGCCTTTTTAAAGAGGTCACTTCATGTTCCATTCTTCTCTTCTCTTTTGTATCCATCCTTATGCTTAATTTTGTTTCTCCAGTGATGGTTGTAGAAGATGGTTGAACATGTTCTTTCTGTTGGATCTTTGAAGTGTCTGACTTTGGGACATTTGGTGGAGGACCCATGGGTAACTTTTGTTTATCTGGAGGTGGACCCATAGTTTGCTTCAGTTTTTGATCTGTTGAAGTTTCTGTTTGTTTGGTTTGTTCTTGTTGAATGGTTTCTGGTTGATGTTGAAAAGTTTCTGATCCTGTTGCTTATCTTTCTTGTGGAATTTGAGCTTTTAATTCATGAAGATCAACTTTTGCCAGTTTGGCAACATTGTACTGCAATCTTTTTACTAACAAGTGTATGTTAGTAAGAGCTTGAGTATTTGTTTCTTCTTGCTTCTTCATTTTCTGAAACTCCTGACTTTCCTTATTTCTTTGTGCAGTCCCATTGATAGTTTCTCAAAAGCCTTAGCCATGCTGCTGTTGTTGGCTCTGAGGAACTGTATTTCTTCAAGAATCTTTCTGTCACACCCCGACCGCGTATAACATGCAACCGCGGCGGAAAACGTCGGGGAGTGTTGAGGACAGAATTAATTGTTTCATAACCATGGCATACAAGTTGTATTTTATTTAAAAACAAGAGTGCTACATCGTTCTAAAACAAGAAATACAAAGTTCATAACATATTTAAACTAGCCTATCTTCATTTTTAGGCTCTAAGGCACAGGTCCGCCCTAGTATCGTGATCAACATCTTATGGGACAGCTCCTGAAAACACATGTGAAAGTAGGTACGTCAGCATAAAAATGCCTGTGAGATACATAGGTTTTGTGAAAATGGGATTCATGACTTGAGTTTAAAGAATGTTTAATAACAGTCATTCATGAACCTTGTAATTTGTCTTGCTTTGTAAACCATTTGAAAAAAAAACGATAACATCAGATGATATGTATAGATAAGTGCAAGGTTAAACGAGTAACCAAGTAAAATGAGTTGAATATAATAAGTTGTTTTGTAAGACAATGTTTTATGAAAAGTGTGTTATTTGTATAAAATGTCATCTGTCTAAACTGAAATGATTTAGATAACGCTAAGATATGTAATATTATACAAACATTTATATATAGGAAGTACCAGCGGCGTATCCACCATGTTTGCATCATATTACATACTCCACGTTACTCAAACCATTTACCCAAACCATCCACCATGTAAGATTGTTCTTGTATAACTCAATTGTTTATTGTGTAAACCATGTCAAATGTCTATGTTCAATGTAAATCGCCAAATGTGTATGTCAATGTCAACGTGTTTATGTTCAATGTAAATCATGTAATGTGTATCCCAACATGTATCATGTATGGTAAACGAAATGTATCAACTTAAACCATATGTAAAATGCACAAAACAAGTCGTTGAAGTAAAACGTGGTTTAAATCAACGTTATGTCTTGTGGAAAAATGCATGCTCTATTGATACTAACATTTATGCGGTATTGTAAACTATGCATACATCCAAGCCTTGAGACTGCGGCGATAAACCCTTAAACAAATTAAAGGTTTATCTAAGTTATGTATATCGAATTCGGTTATTCCTTCCAATCCTATCAAACCCAGGATTTCAAGAACGGGAGTTGTCAATTCCTATGGTACCACTACCTACTAACGAACGGCGTGATCAATGTTAATGAATGTATTGTCCCATGTTAAACAAACCAAATGTCATAACAAAATGAAGGCATGTGATGTAAACAATTGTACTAAGTATGCTAAGTAAACATACGAAGCAGAAATGCTCATGTAAATCAATGTGCCCATATGCTGAGTAAACATATGCAGCAGAAATGTTCATGTAAATCAATGTGTCCATATGCTGAGTAAATATATGCAACAGAAATGTTCATGTAAATCAATGTGTCCATATGCTGAGTAAACATATGCAACAGAAATGTAATGTAAATCAATGTACTAAGTATGCACACAATGGGCATACATAGCATAAAATGTAATGAAATCATGTACTACAATGTACTAATGAGCATAGCAGATATACGATGTGAAAACATGGAAAGCATGAAAGTAACAGATAGGCACATGTGTTTCACCCCAAAACAGTTTGGAAAACAGTAAAAGAGGGGTTCTATGTACTCACCTGAGATTGCTTTGGAGTTCTTGTGTAATAACCAAACAATGCTAGGTCACGGAATATCAAACGGCACCTAATAGGTAGCTATGTTAATATACCGGACCTAAAATCGGAGGAACGGATAGTATGCGGGTTCGTAAACCAAACGAGTATGGGGACTCGTGTAATATGGTTTAACAAAGCCTACATACTAAAATGAAACTTAACCTAGGTGCTTGCGACCCATCACGACCCGCTTAGGTAGCTTATGCTACCTTACGCGTCGTTCGCGTAGAACGCGTCTGGAACGCCTAACATCGTGACCACAAGGTATAACCTCGGAAGGTTATAGCTATGGTCACCTAATGTGTTTGGTCGGATCCTAATGATCGACCAAATGGGTCGGGTTCGAAAGTATAAGCGATGGTTTAGATCGCTTACCTTACGACCCCATTTATGCACTAAACTAAAAGTGACGAGCTAAGCATGTTAGAACATGCTTAACTAAGTTTAGAAAACAGGTTTGGCATCAAAACAAACGGCTTTGATGCTCACGAGTAGTTTGGTTACAAAATATGCAAGAATGCACATTTTGGCCGAAACTACGACTCGTCACTGAGCCTAGATAACGTGGTGATCAGTAGGTATAGTCACTACGGACTATAACCATCGTGATCACACTCACGTTATGAAGTTCCATGAACTTCGGGCTGACCATAGGCTGGTTAATGCAGAAAGTCAACAAAACGTTGACTTTCGGACTCAAAAAGCGAATAAAAGAACGAAAGAATACTTACGGAGGGTCCCCGAATGCTAATCTAGATCAAAATAGCTCAGGTATGAAACAAAGGTTCCAACTTAGAGCTTAGATCAGATTCTTGTGGGTTTTAACCAAAAAGGGGGGGGGGTATTTATAGGATTTCCCGAACCGTTAGGATCGTTTCTTGAAAAACGTGATCGAATCTCGTGCGTACACTTGTCGAAAACTTGTGGTTACTGAAAATGCCCCTTAGTGAGCTGAAAGGGCAAGTGAAAACATGTGGACGAGGTTTAATCTGCTGAGATTCGCTGACTAATCGATCTTATCTGATCTGTTAGTCTGACGCGGCCCACGTGAAGGTGCAGGCCAAACTTACGCGGGCCGCTTGGCCCCGTCTGATCTGCACCACTTGCAGAATTTACATATTTGGTCCCTGTTGCGTGTTTAAGCTATTTCCGACACTTCTAAGGCCCGTAAAGCCAACTTTAAGGCCTAAAATGATGCCTAAACATTGTGGACATGAAACATGCTCAAAAATGTTCCGGATGTTGGTTCGTTTGGCCGTACGATCGCGATGTTCGCTTAATTACGACGGAATGCGCATAAGCGCGAAAAATGATCCGAATGACGCGACGAATGGATTTTTCTCATGCCATACACTAAGGCATAATATAAGGATGCTTACATAAATTTTTGGATGTCCGGATGTATTCAGAACGTAAGTTATGCGCAAAAGTGCAAACTTGTGCACTTTTTGACACTTTTAGCCCCTGAATGATCCAAAAGTTTGTTTTAGCATACCAAACCCCTCAAAGCCTATTTCTAAGCTATGTAAAGGATATTTATGGTATGTTTAACTTATGGACATGTTCCGGAATGTTCGTTACAGTTCAAATTGGCATACTTTCGCAGTTTGTCAATTTTAGTCCCTGTAAGCGAATTAACTTGTTTTTGCTATACCAAAGCCTTCAAAACTTATTTCTAAGTTATGTAAAGGTTATTTAAGGTATGTTGAGTATATGTTGATGTTCCAGAGTATTTGTCGCATTAAACTGAGTATGTTTAAGTACCAGTTAGCGTATAACTCTCCAGAAAGCGATGTAGAGTTTGAAATTGAACAAAAGTCAAAACATGCAAAATGTAAAACACAACCAAACAAACATTGGGATCAAAAAACATTGTTTTATTGATAACTGAACTGTTCACAATGATTACAAGCACAAATGTTACAGTCTCCCCTACTTGTGGAAATTTCGTCCCGAAATTTATTTAGAGGAAACTCGTGGAAACAGATGCGGATATTTCGCCTTCATTTGATCTTCACGTTCCCAAGTAAACTCGGGTCCACGTTTAGATTCCCAGCGAACCTTGACCAAAGGAATGCGCTTGCGTTTAAGCCACTTGACTTCACGTTCCATTATTTCTACCGGTTTCTCAACAAATTTCAGTGTTTTATCAACACGAATCTCGTCAAGCGGTATGTGGAGGTTCTCATCAGCTAAACACCTCTTGAGATTGGACACGTGAAAAGTTGGATGAACATTTCCAAGTTCAGGAGGTAACTCAAGTCTGTAGGCTACCTTACCGATTCTTTCGACGATCTTGAATGGACCAATGTATCTAGGTGCAAGTTTTCCTTTCTTTCCGAATCTGATCACACCTTTCCAAGGTGAGACCTTAAGTAATACACGATCACCGACTTGAAAATCCAAGGGCTTGCGTTTTAAGTCCGCGTAACTCTTCTCACGGCTTCTAGCTGTCTGAAGGTTATCACGAACTTTCTTTACCTTATCTGTTGTCTCTAAAATGAGGGCAGGTCCAGTAAGTTGAGCCTCGCCAATCTCATTCCAGCAGACTGGTGAACGACATTTTCGACCATAGAGAGCCTCGAAAGGAGCCATGTTGATGCTGGAGTGATAACTGTTGTTGTAGGAGAATTCAATCAATGGAAGATGTGAATCCCAACTACCACCAAAATCGATCACACAAGCTCTAAGCATATCCTCCAGTGTCTGGATTGTTCTTTCAGATTGACCATCCGTTTGCGGATGATAGGCTGTGCTCAGATTAAGTTGGGACCCCATGGCAGATTGCATGGTTCTCCAAAAATGAGAAGTGAAACGATCATCTCTGTCAGAAATGATGTTCAAAGGAACACCATGTCGAGCTACAATTTCATCTACGTAGATTTGAGCAAGTTTGTCAGCCGAAAAATCCTCACGGATTGGCAAGAAATGCGCTGACTTGGTAAGACGATCCACGACTACCCAGATGGCATCGTGACCTTTCTTTGTGCGCGGGAGTTTAGTAATGAGATCCATAGTAATGTTTTCCCATTTCAAAACTGGGATCTCTGGTTGCTCCAATAATCCGGAAGGACGCTGATGTTCAGCCTTAACCTTAAGACAAGTAAGGCATTTAGATACGTATAAGGCAATGTCTTTCTTCATACCAGGCCACCAATACTGAATACGAAGATCCTTATACATCTTATCTGAGCTGGGATGAATAGAATAACGAGACTTATGGGCTTCATCCATAAGCAAGGTACGAAGATTATCTTGGCTTGGGACCCACAAACGGTCCATGAAGTAATATGATCCATTGTCCTTCAGTTCAAGAGCAGGCGTTATGTGATAAGGAAATTCCTTATCCATCAAACCTTGTGAAACACAAGCTTGTTGAGCCTGAGAAATACGGGCTTGGATATCGGTTTGAATAACAGATTGGACACGTACACAATGAAGCTTAGTACGTTCCTTGCGACTCAAAGCATCGGCTACGACATTCGCCTTACCAGGATGGTAGCGAATCTCGCAGTCGTAGTCGTTTAGAAGTTCAACCCAACGTCGTTGTCTCATGTTGAGTTCTTTCTGATTGAAGATGTGTTGAAGACTCTTGTGGTCAGTGAAAACCACACATTTTGTACCGTACAAGTAGTGTCTCCAAATCTTAAGAGCGAAGACAACTGCACCCAACTCAAGATCATGAGTGGTGTAGTTCTTCTCATGTATCTTCAACTGTCTTGATGCGTATGCTATGACTTTGTTTCTTTGCATCTGGACGCAGTCAAGACCCAATTTAGATGCATCGCAATAAACGACGAAATCATCATTGCCCTCAGGCAATGTTAGGACATGCGCGTCGCAAAGCTTTTGTTTCAAAGTCAGAAACGCTTCCTCTTGTTTGACTCCCCAATCAAATGGCTTGTTCTTCTGAGTTAGAGTAGTTAGAGGAACTGCAATCTTTGAGAAGTTCTCAATGAAGCGGCGGTAATAGCCCGCCAGACCAACAAAAGAACGAACTTCAGTAGGAGTACTAGGTGTATCCCAATCCTTAATCGCACTGATCTTGGAGGGATCTACATGAATACCTTGTTCTTTGACAATGTGTCCTAAGAATTGAACCTCTTTAAGCCAGAATTCACACTTGGAGAATTTGGCGAAAAGTTGCTCTTTCTTTAGGAGTTCCAACGTAAGACGAAGGTGTTGTTCATGATCAGCTCGCGTCTTAGAATATATCAAAATGTCATCAATGAAAACGATGATGAACTTATCTAAATAAGGCTTGTAGACCCTATTCATCAAGTCCATGAAAACAGCAGGAGCATTAGTCAAACCGAATGGCATGACTGTGAACTCATAATGTCCATAACGAGTGCGGAACACTGTCTTGGGAATGTCTTCTTCATGCACACGAAGCTGATGATATCCAGATCGTAGATCAATCTTCGAAAAGTATGAAGCACCTTGCAATTGATCAAAGATAATCGATATCGATTCTTGATGGTAAGCTTGTTAAGCTCACGATAATCGATACACATCCTAAAAGATCCTTCCTTCTTCTTGACAAAAAGAACGGGAGCACCCCAAGGTGAAAAGCTAGGACGGATAAAACCTTTGTCAGAGAGCTCCTGAAGCTGCTTAGATAATTCTTGCATCTCTGATGGTGCAAGACGGTATGGAGCTCTGGCAATGGGATTTGCACCAGGTACGAGATCAATACGGAACTCGACTTGGCGTGCTGGAGGTAGACCAGGTAACTCTTCAGGGAAAACTTCAGAATAATCCCGAACGACAGGAATATCTGAAATAGTCTTACCCTTGCCTTTATCTGCTGTAACATGTGCTAAGAAAGCCACATAGTTCTTCCGAAGATACTTCCGCGCTTTAAAACAAGACATAAGTCTGAGACCACCGGCAGGCTTCTCACCACGAACCTGTAGGATCTCGCCTGTCGACAGCGGCACACGAACAATCTTCTCAGAACAAACTATCTCTGCGCGATGCTTAGATAACCAATCCATACCCACAATAACGTCGAAGCTTCCAAGTTGCATTGGCGTGAGGTCAATAGGAAAAATATGGTCGTTAAGGTTCAACTGGCAGTTGCGTAGAACAGAATTAAGAACAATGGGTTCTCCACTGGCAACCTCTACTGTCAAAGGTTTACCTAGTTTCGTTCTAGACACGCGAAGCATTGTCTCAAAAGACAATGACACAAAACTCTTGTCGGCACCCGAATCAAAAAGAACAGATGCTGGCTGATTATTAATAAAGAACGTACCGTTCACCACCTCGTTGTCTGCTTGTGCTTCTTGTGCATTCATGTTGAAGACTCGACCTCGAGCCTGTGCCTGATTCTCGTTTGCATTCTGGTTCTGGTTGGCTAGCCTGGGACACCGATTTCTGTAGTGGGTCAGATCCCCACAGTTATAACAAGCACCTGGTGGGTAGTTTGGTCGTGCAGCCTGACCCTGTTGCTGAGCAACTTGTTGAGCAGGGTTCTGAACTGCGCGATTCTGAGCAAACCGACAAACATAGGCAAGATGACCCGACTTCCCACAGTTAGTACAGAAACGGCACTGATATTGCGGCTGATGGTGACTGTTGCATTGATTGCACAAAGGTGCACTTCCTGAATAGGGCTTCTTTGTTGGAGGCTGGTTGGGAGCTGCCTGGTTAGCTTGGGCAGTGACAGCATAGTTTTGGGAAGCCTTACGCTTCCTTGACCCCCTTGAGGAACCAGAATCCTTTCCCTTCTTATTTTGACCTTTCTTGTTATCTTCCTTGTCAGCCGACTGTTTCTTGCCCTTGTTGCCCTTCCTGTGTAGCTTATTCTTCCGAATCTACGACTCAGTCAGTGTCGCTGATAACTCGATTGCCTGACGGAGTGTGGTAGGGTTGCTACCAGTGAGGATGTCTTGTACTGAGTCAGGTAGGCCATCGATATACCTTTCGATGGCCTAATCGAGTGGGGTAACCATAGTCGGGCAAAGCAGACTCAACTCCTCAAACCTATCAGTATAAGCCATGTGCTCGCCACTATCTTGCTTCAAAACATCAAATTCTTTCTCCAACGCTCGTTGTTCATGACGAGGACAAAACTCCCTCATCATAAGAGCTCTCAGTTCAGCCCATGTCTGAGCTAGAGCAACATCTGCACCTTGATCTCTCATAACCCCATTCCACCATGTAAGAGCCCTCTTCTGAAACACGCTTGAAGAAAATTCGACCTTGCGATTATCCGGACACTGCACGTGGCGAAAAGTGTTCTCGATGCTCTCGAACCACTGAAGAAGCCCAGTTGCTCCCTCAGAACCACTAAACTTGAGTGGCTTAGCCGAGTTAAAATCCTTGTATTTGCATGTACCAGTGTTGTTGTTGTTGGCCTGGTTCCATTGAGCAAAGAGATTTGGGAATTGAGCAGCCATCTGCTGCGCAATAATTTCTGCCAGCTCGGCAGTAGCTATCTGGTTGTCGCGACGAGGAGGCATTCTAGAAGAGAAAAACATGAAATGAAACGAGTGAGATGATTGGATGAAGAGAATGAGATGAAGCAAAATCAACAAAAGCAAAGATGGCGGTTATGCATCGCAAAGCAAACAAGCGACATGAAATGTCTAGTCAAAGTAAATGGGTCAGAATTAGTGTATCGCGAAGACATGCTCGCTTATAAGTGAACACTCACCCCAAGAGTTCCCAGGTAAGAGTGACTGGTCTGATTATGTGGATTCGTACGAACACTCTAGCCTTAGACAGAAAACCCAGGGTACAGGCATTCACTCTTCCAGTTCGCACGTGTTCACACTATTAACCCAAAACTTTGATGGGATTTTTGAAATCCAAAGAGGTTCGAAACCATATAACAGAGGGTTCAAAACCTTATAACAGAGGGTTCAAAACCTAGTAATCAATCATCCTAGAACAGATGATTAATTTTCAAAGCGGATTCGGAACCGAAGTTCCCGTTGTGGTTATCACCTAAGGATAGGTGATGTGCATGTTTTAAACTCTAAACACAAGATAACTTGTGTTAGGGTCCTAGAAAGTTATAGTCTAGGTCAAAGCATTACTAATAACCTAATTCTCTATAACCAATGGCTCTGATACCAACTCTTCTGTCACACCCCGACCGCGTATAACATGCAACCGCGACGGAAAACGTCAGGGAGTGTTGAGGACAGAATTAATTGTTTCATAACCATGGCATACAAGTTGTATTTTATTTAAAAACAAGAGTGCTACATCGTTCCAAAACAAGAAATACAAAGTTCATAACATATTTAAACTAGCCTATCTTCATTTTTAGGCTCTAAGGCACAGGTCCGCCCTAGTATCGTGATCAACATCTTATGGGACAGCTCCTGAAAACACATGTGAAAGTAGGTACGTCAGCATAAAAATGCCTGTGAGATACATAGGTTTTGTGAAAATGGGATTCATGACTTGAGTTTAAAGAATGTTTAATAACAGTCAGTCATGAACCTTGTAATTTGTCTTGCTTTGTAAACCATTTGAAAAAAAAAAACGATAACATCAGATGATATGTATAGATAAGTGCAAGGTTAAACGAGTAACCAAGTAAAATGAGTTGAATATAATAAGTTGTTTTGTAAGACAATGTTTTATGAAAAGTGTGTTATTTGTATAAAATGTCATCTGTCTAAACTGAAATGATTTAGATAACGCTAAGATATGTAATATTATACAAACATTTATATATAGGAAGTACCAGCGGCGTATCCACCATATTTGCATCATATTACATACTCCACGTTACTCAAACCATTTACCCAAACCATCCACCATGTAAGATTGTTCTTGTATAACTCAATTGTTTATTGTGTAAACCATGTCAAATGTCTATGTTCAATGTAAATCGCCAAATGTGTATGTCAATGTCAACGTGTTTATGTTCAATGTAAATCATGTAATATGTATCCCAAAATGTATCATGTATGGTAAGCGAAATGTATCAACTTAAACCATATGTAAAATGCACAAAACAAGTCGTTGAAGTAAAACGTGGTTTAAATCAACGTTATGTCTTGTGGAAAAATGCATGCTCTATTGATACTAACATTTATGCGGTATTGTAAACTATGCATACATCCAAGCCTTGAGACTGCGGCGATAAACCCTTAAACAAATTAAAGGTTTATCTAAGTTATGTATATCGAATTCGGTCATTCCTTCCAATCCTATCAAACCCAGGATTTCAGGAACGGGAGTTGTCAATTCCTATGGTACCACTACCTACTAACGAACGGCGTGATCAATGTTAATGAATGTATTGTCCCATATTAAACAAACCAAATGTCATAACAAAATGAAGGCATGTGATGTAAACAATTGTACTAAGTATGCTAAGTAAACATACGAAGCAGAAATGCTCATGTAAATCAATGTGCCCATATGTTGAGTAAACATATGCAGCAGAAATGTTCATGTAAATCATTGTGTCCATATGCTGAGTAAACATATGCAACAGAAATGTTCATGTAAATCAATGTGTCCATATGCTGAGTAAACATATGCAACAGAAATGTAATGTAAATCAATGTACTAAGTACGCACACAATGGGCATACATAGCATAAAATGTAATGAAATCATGTACTATAATGTACTAATGAGCATAGCAGATATACGATGTGAAAACATGGAAAGCATGAAAGTAACAGATAGGCACATGTGTTTCACCCCAAGCGAAGCGTCGTTGTGGATCGTTGAGAGCACTGTTCTGGTTATAGTCTGGTTTTAATAAAACGTTTACCCATATTAAAACCGAGTTTTCTATAACCAATCGCTCTGATACCAATCTGTCACACCCCCAAAATCCACCTGCGGAGTATCACCGCTTGGGAGCGTGACATGACCAGGATCAAGCCACCAATCATATTGAACATATAAGTAGTAATAAAAATCCATCAATACGAAAGGTGTTTATCAAAACCAACATAAGTAAATGTAGCGGAAGCATTTATGTAAAACCCAACATAAGTATTAATGTTTGAAATGTCATAAGTGTTTAATAAGTAATCACGATCCATCTGCCCACAACGACCTGCCCCTCCTTGTGCAAGCTCCATTAGTACCTAAGGTCCTGCAAGGCATGCAGCAGAGAGTCAACAACTAGTTGAGCGAGTTCACAGAAAGTAAATGCGTACTAGTAAGTTCATGAGTATCAGGCGGCTCTACTGGGCCAACATATGTTTCTATTGGTGGGGGCTTCCCATGTTATTAATCCACTAGACTATGCGTAACCATATGTGTTCTTCACAACCGAGAACAGTAATACGTACAAGTTTACGTAGGATTTACGTAAGTATCCTTCACAACCGAGGATAGGGTACGTGGGGGTTTACGTAGGTTTTACGTAAGTGCCTGACACAACCGAGGCAGTAGTAATTATCCGTTCACACAGGCTTTACGTGAGTATCCTTCACAACCGAGGATAGCGAGTAACTTAGTTATCCGTAGGTTTTACGTATGTGTCCTGCACAACCGAGGACGATGGTATGGTAGTCTAGTAACAGTGTCCGTATGGGTCTATGCAACCTTATCCTTATCAATCCCATTCCCAACACCCCGGGAATCCCATGCCTTGGTAAGAGTGTGAACTCACCTTGGTTTGCTCGGCAGATACACAAAGAGGGTTTCTTGGACTAAGGGTGGTCAACCACGTCCTAACAGGGTTACCACACAAGTCAGGTTTTGACTTAAGTAATGCACACATGTTTCACATAAGTAACATGTTTCGAGCACGTATAGAACATGGCAACACTTATTGCACGCTAACAGTCAACAGTATAATATAATCATACATTTGTGCGATTCGGATGGTTGGGCCAATGAGCTTGTGCGAGCCCAACCATCTTGTGAGATTTGAATGTCTAAGCCCAAACCATACCCGGCCCAATATATAAGAAGTCCAACGGAAGAGCAGTCCAAACATAAACATACTCGGCCCATATAAAGGCCTTGTGCGATCCTAAACGGATTGTGCGATAGAACGAGTCCAGCCCAATTTAACATCCGGCCCAAACAGCTAAAACATAAGACTTGTGCGGTACAGGGGACCTTGTGCGATTGAGAACCCCTTGTGCGGTCCGACAACATTGTGCGACTGGACACTTGGGCTGTCCGGCCCAAATCGGTTTGTGCGTTTGTGTGTGGCCCAACATGTTGTGCGATTCCATAACATGTTGTGCGATCATGCAAATCAATCATCTTGTGCGACCAGGACTTGTGTGGTCGGGTCAGTTTGTGCGACCCATCTGTTTGTGCGAATGGACCTCTTGTACAATCAGGAGGTCTTGTGCGATGGTTTAACAAAATTCTGGATATCAAGCAATCGGTTACAAGCATTTAGTAATTTCCATAATTACATTCTATCAATCAACACAATTCCAACAAATCAGTTAACTCCAAATCGATCAAACAGGGAATTCTACCATCCAAATCGTATGAACCCTAACTCACTAAGAATCATATCATAACAATTATCTAACCATTCAATCAACAAGACATGATACCCGAATATACATTTAATCGGTTTTTATATTAACATACATCCGATTCATGTGAGCTTGAAGCCGATTAACAAACATATATATCCAATCGGTTTACATCCACATCATCACATAAACATCATGTAAAACACATAGGTCATAATCATTATCAACAACAATCAACTCTAATCGGCTAGAACAAAACGTGAAATCATAACATCATCAACTCGAGAACACAAACAACATACTAACCGATTAAGAGAGTGACACGGATTGATCCAATTCAGGAGGTATCTTCGATAGTAAGGGTGTGTGTGCCGTCGGGTTCCAAGCAAACGAGAGAGAGAGAGAAGTAGCGACTAGGGTTCCTTGTGTGTATTGTGTTTTGTGACAAATGAGAGAATAACCCCTTAAGGGTGTTTGTTTGTTTGCGTAGAAGAGAAGTGGGCCGGCCCTTCATGGCTGCCCTCTTCTGGTCCGATTCCAAGCAACACGGCCCAAAGGGCTTGTGCGATCGATTGTGAAGTGTTGTGCGGTTCGGGTTGTGTGCTTAACATACATACACGTAACACATAAAGCACATAACATTCATAGTTCACAAGGTTCATAACATTCAATAAATCAATGTTCATATAATCATAACACGTTCACATACGTTACACAAAGTAGGTCTAAAGTTCGAGTTGTCACATTATCCCCAACTAAAAAGAAATTTCGTCCCGAAATTTGGTATGCACTCACTGAGGAAGCTAGGTAAGTTCAATCGTTCACTGGTTTTTCCTGGGGTGTCACATCCTCCCCCCGTTGATCTGGAATTTCGTCCCGAAATTCCGAAGTAGTAGCTTCATCCTCAGTAGTGGTTGCATTGGTTCCAAATAAATGGGGGTACTTATCTGTCATCCTGTCTTCGCGTTCCCAGGTGTATTCTGGGCCACGTTTGGAGTTCCAACGTACTCGAACAAGAGGGATTCTCTTGTTTTTGAGGACCTTCACATCCCGGTCCGTGATTTCAACAGGTTCCTCGACGAACTGCAACCGCTCGTCGATTGTGAGTTCTTTGAAAGGAATGATAAGGGTCTCATCTGATAGGCACTTCTTCAGATTCGACACATGAAAGACATTGTGAACTGCACCGAGTTCAGCTGGTAGGTTCAACTTGTAGGCTACTTTGCCTATCTTTTCTATGATTTCGAATGGTCCGACGTATCGCGGATTCAGTTTGCCCCGTTTGCCAAAACGAACTACACCCTTCCAGGGTGAGACTTTAAGTAAAACCCGGTCCCCGACCTGAAATTCCAATGGTTTTCTACGCTTATCCGCGTAGGCTTTCTGATGGTCGCGTGCTGCCGCCATGCGTTGTCGTATTTGTGCTATCTTTTCTGTGGCGTCCACTACAATCTCTGGACCCGTGATCTGGCTATCCCCCACCTCTGCCCAACAGAGAGGTGACCGGCATTTACGTCCGTACAATGCCTCGAATGGAGCGGCTTGTATGCTGGTGTGATAACTGTTATTATATGAGAACTCCACCAAAGGGAGATGCTTTTCCCAGCCGTTTCCGAAATCGATAACACATGCCCGAAGCATGTCTTCAAGGGTTTGAATCGTCCGCTCAGACTGCCCATCCGTCTGAGGATGATATGCTGTGCTCATATCTAATCGTGAGCCGAAAGATTTGTGCATCGCTTGCCATAGTTCTGACGTGAATCGTGCATCGCGATCCGAAATGATGGATGTGGGCACTCTGTGCCTTGAAACAACTTCTTTAAGATAAACGTCTGCGAGAGTGGAGAACTTATCTGTTTCCTTTATAGCCAGGAAGTGTGCAGACTTGGTGAGTCGATCCACGATCACCCATATGGTATCATTCCCACGCTGGGATCTAGGTAAGCCTGTAACGAAATCCATGGAAATTTCTTCCCATTTCCATTGAGGTATTTTAGGTTGCTGAAGTAGGCCAGCTGGTTTCTGATATTCGACCTTGACTCTCGCACAGGTCAAGAATTTGCCGACATAAGTAGCGATGTGGGCCTTCATGCTAGGCCACCAATAAGTAGTTCTGATGTCGTGGTACATTTTATCCGATCCTGGATGTACCGAATAGCGAGACTTGTGTGCTTCGTCCATCACAAGTTCGCGTAGACCGCCATAAAGTGGGACCCAAATACGCCCCGTTACATAGTAGGCACCGTCTGCCTTCTGTTCCATTCGTTGTCGTGAGCCGCGTAAGGCTTCAGCTTTGACATTTTCAGGTTTCAATGCTTCTACCTGAGCATCTCGTATCTGTGCAGGAAGGCTAGACTGAATCGTAAGTTGTAGCGCTCGCACGCGCCGAGGTAACGTATCTTTCCGACTGAGGGCGTCAGCCACAACATTGGCTTTACCTGGATGGTACTTGATGGCGCATTCGTAGTCGTTTAGAAGTTCAATCCATCGTCGTTGACGCATGTTCAAATCCTTTTGCTTAAGAATATGCTCGAGACTCCTGTGATCGGTGTAAATCGTGCACCTGGTACCGTACAGGTAGTGTCGCCATATCTTAAGCGCGAAAACAACAGCTCCCAGCTCTAAGTCGTGCGTCGTGTAGTTCCGTTCGTGAATCTTGAGTTGGCGTGAAGCGTAAGCAATAACCTTGTCGCGCTGCATTAACACACATCCAAGTCCCCGAATGGATGCATCACAATAAACCACGAAGTCATCTGTGCCCTCTGGCAAAGAGAGGATAGGTGCACTGCAAAGTCTATCCTTTAGGTGCTGAAAAGCAGTCTCCTGGGGCTCTCCCCAGCGATAGGTGACACCCTTCTGTGTCAGTAGCGTAAGTGGCTGAGCAATCTTTGAAAAGTCTTTAATAAAGCGTCTGTAGTACCCCGCCAAACCCAAGAATTGGCGTATTTCCGTTGGCGTACGTGGTGCAGGCCAGTTCCTGATCGAGTCCACCTTGGATGGATCAACATGGATCCCATCCTTGTTCACTACGTGGCCTAGAAAATGGACTTCACGAAGCCAGAAGTCGCATTTCGAAAACTTAGCGTATAGCTGTTCCTTCCGTAGGAGTTCCAAAATAAGGCGTAGGTGCTGCTCGTGCTCCTCCTGACTCTTGGAGTAGATCAGGATGTCGTCGATGAAAACAATGACGAACTTGTCAAGATAGGGTTTGCACACCCTGTTCATAAGATCCATAAATACGCCAGGCGCGTTCGTTAACCCGAACGGCATGACAAGAAACTCGTAGTGGCCGTAGCGAGTTCTGAATGCGGTTTTGGAGACGTCCTCCTCCCGGACTCTCAGCTGATGATAACCTGACCTCAGGTCTATCTTCGAATAATAGCACGACCCTTGCAACTGGTCGAATAAGTCGTCTATGCGTGGGAGAGGATAACGGTTCTTCACCGTCACCTTGTTGAGTTCACGGTAGTCGATGCACATTCTGAACGTACCGTCCTTCTTTCTCACGAAAAGTACTGGAGCTCCCCAAGGCGAAGAGCTTGGACGAATGAAGCCCTTTTCCAAGAGCTCTTGTAGCTGCTTTGACAATTCTTCCAATTCTGATGGAGCTAGACGATATGGGGCGCGAGCTATGGATGCTGCTCCTGGAGCGAGCTCGATTTGAAATTCGACCTGACGGTGAGGCGGTAAGCCAGGTAAGTCTTCAGGAAACACCTGAGGGTAGTCGCGAATGATTGGAATATCCTCCAATTTCTTTTCCTTTGCTGATGCGTCTGTAACGAGTGCCAGAATGGCAGTGTGCCCCTTTCGTAAGCATTTCTGAGCCTTCAAGAAAGAGATGATGCCAACCACAGCACCACTCTTGTCGCCTTGAACTTCAAGAGGTTATTGACCAGAACGTGGAATGCGAATAATCTTCTCGCTGCATAAGATCTCTGCCTGATGTTAGGATAACCAATCCATCCCTATGACGATATCAAAACTTCCCAAGACTATGGGAATAAGGTCGATGGAGAAAGCTTGACCAGCTAAGACAATACTACAACCCCAGACTATCTGCGTGGCTTCTAGACTCTTACCGTTAGCTAGTTCTACGACGTGTTTGGTGCTTAGGGGTGTTGATGTACGTTTTAACAATTTACTCATTTTCAAAGACATGTAACTTGTATCCGCACCCGAATCAAACAAAGCAGTAACATAAATGTTGTCGAGAAGAAACTTACCCATAACGACGTTGGGATCATTCCTGGCATCACCCTGCCCTAACACAAATGCACGACCCCTCGCCTCGTTGCCGTTGTTGTTTCCCCCGTTGTTGTTGTTTCCATTGCCCTGAGTATTGTTATTGTTGTTGTGGTTCCTGTTCAGCTGAGGACAGTGCCTTTTGAAGTGCCCTTCTGCGCCGCAATGAAAACATCCTTTGTTGCCCTGTTGCTGATTCTGCTGTGCCTGTGGCTGCTGCTGGTTCTGGTTCGCAGGACGAGGGCTTCTACAATCCTTAGCCTCATGACCCATCTTGAGGCATCTTTGGCAGCGACCCTTGTTACACTGGCCACCGTGGTGTCTACCGCAGTTGTTGCACTTTGGGAGGTTCCCTCGATATCCGCCCTGCCTGTGACTACCTGAAGAGTGTTGGCTAGGACTCTGGTAATTGTCAGTCTTTCGCTGTTGGGCCTGAGACTGAACTGAAGCTGATCCCTTGTTGGAATCCCCATCCCATTTTCTCTTGCTGTCACTGGGAGTAGTAGGAGTAGCTGAAGTAGTAACGGTAGCAGTAGCGCTGATACGTTTAGGCAGTTTGTTCTGATCCACTGCCTGGTCTGTGATGCGGTGAGCGAGGCGTTGAATATCCTGGATGTTGTCGAGATTAGCCGAAGTAACATGGCTCTAGATCTCTGGCGCCAACCCTTTGAGATACAACTCAATGCGCTTAATTGGAGGGTCCACCATAGTTGGACACAGCACGGCCAGTTCGTTTGACCTTTTGGTGTAAGCTTCAATCTCTGATCCAGTCATCCTCAGATGGTAAAACTCATCCTCCAGCTTATGGATGTCTTCCCGAGTACAATACTCCCTCTTGATCAGTTCCTTGAAATCATTCCAGGGTGTGGCGTTAGCAGCTGCCAACCCTAAGATCCGAACTTGGGCGTTCCACCAAGTTAGTGCTATTCCTTCTAGCGTGCCAGTGGCGTATTTCACCCTGCGAGCCTCAGGGCATTCACACATTTCGAAAACTGACTCGAGCTTCTCAAACCAGTGGAGGAGTCCAACTGCCCCCTCTGTGCCGCTGAAAGTACTTGGACGACAGTCCATGAAGTTCTTGAAAGTGCAAACAGGTTGCTGCGCGTGTTGACCTATTGTGTACGAATAGGACGAGATTAAATACGAGAGTTAATGCAGGATCTAAGGATCCTAGTATGAGTCTATACTGCAGGGTATACTACCTGCTTGAGCAGCTGCAAGTGCCGCAGCAACTTGAGCTTGAACGAGAGCCTCTAGCTGGGCTTGAGTCATGTTCACACGTCCGGACATGATCTTCATAGTAAAAGTAACGTAAGTGAGAGTGGTTCGCGAGTAGGGCGATGACAGAAAAGTGTAAGCACGTAGGTATTCTCAGGTAATAAAGTCATGTGTATCTAAGCGTAATGCGAGCAAAGTTCTTAGCAGTTCTAGCAAACAGGCAATAAACATAAACCTTATTACCTAGGATGTCGAGTCTTGCACGTGGAGCGAAGCGTCGTCGTGGATCGTTGAGAGCACTGTTCTGGTTATAGTCTGGTTTTAATAAAACGTTTTCCCATATTAAAACCGAGTTCTCTATAACCAATCGCTCTGATACCAATCTGTCACACCCCCAAAATCCACCTGCGGAGTATCACCGCTTGGGAGCGTGACATGACCAGGATCAAGCAACCAATCATATTGAACATATAAGTAGTAATAAAAATCCATCAATACAAAAGGTGTTTATCAAAACCAACATAAGTAAATGTAGCGGAAGCATTTATGTAAAACCCAACATAAGTATTAATGTTTGAAATGTCATAAGTGTTTAATAAGTAATCACGATCCATCTGCCCACAACGACCTGCCCCTCCTTGTGCAAGCTCCATTAGTACCTAAGGTCCTGCAAGGCATGCAGCAGAGAGTCAACAACTAGTTGAGCGAGTTCACAGAAAGTAAATGCGTACTAGTAAGTTCATGAGTATCAGGCGGCTCTACTGGGCCAACATATGTTTCTATTGGTGGGGGCTTCCCATGTTATTAATCCACTAGACTATGCGTAACCATATGTGTTCTTCACAACCGAGAACAGTAATACGTACAAGTTTACGCAGGATTTACGTAAGTATCCTTCACAACCGAGGATAGGGTACGTGGGGGTTTACGTAGGTTTTACGTAAGTGCCTGACACAACCGAGGCAGTAGTAATTATCCGTTCACGCAGGCTTTACGTGAGTATCCTTCACAACCGAGGATAGCGAGTAACTTAGTTATACGTAGGTTTTACGTATGTGTCCTGCACAACCGAGGACGATGGTATGGTAGTCTAGTAACAGTGTCCGTATGGGTCTATGCAACCTTATCCTTATCAATCCCATTCCCAACACCCCGGGAATCCCATGCCTTGGTAAGAGTGTGAACTCACCTTGGTTTGCTCGGCAGATACACAAAGAGGGTTTCTTGGACTAAGGGTGGTCAACCACGTCCTAACAGGGTTACCACACAAGTCAGGTTTTGACTTAAGTAATGCACACATGTTTCACATAAGTAACATGTTTCGAGCACGTATAGAACATGGCAACACTTATTGCACGCTAACAGTCAACAGTATAATATAATCATACATTTGTGCGATTCGGATGGTTGGGCCAATGAGCTTGTGCGAGCCCAACCATCTTGTGCGATTTGAATGTCTAAGCCCAAACCATACCCGGCCCAATATATAAGAAGTCCAATGGAAGAGCAGTCCAAACATAAACATACTCGGCCCATATAAAGGCCTTGTGCGATCCTAAACGGATTGTGCGATAGAACGAGTCCAGCCCAATTTAACATCCGGCCCAAACAGCTAAAACATAAGACTTGTATGGTACAGGGGACCTTGTGCGATTGAGAACCCCTTGTGCGGTCCGACAACATTGTGCGACTGGACACTTGGGCTGTCCGGCCCAAATCGGTTTGTGCGTTTGTGTGTGGCCCAACATGTTGTGCGATTCCATAACATGTTGTGCGATCATGCAAATCAATCATCTTGTGCGACCAGGACTTGTGTGGTCGGGTCAGTTTGTGCGACCCATCTGTTTGTGCGAATGGACCTCTTGTACATTCAAGAGGTCTTGTGCGATGGTTTAACAAAATTCCGGATATCAAGCAATCGGTTACAAGCATTTAGTAATTTCCATAATTACATTCTATCAATCAACACAATTCCAACAAATCAGTTAACACCAAATCGATCAAACAGGGAATTCTACCATCCAAATCGTATGAACCCTAACTCACTAAGAATCATATCATAACAATTATCTAACCATTCAATCAACAAGACATGATACCCGAATATACATTTAGTCGGTTTTTATATTAACATACATCCGATTCATGTGAGCTTGAAGCCGATTAACAAACATATATATCCAATCGGTTTACATCCACATCATCACATAAACATCATGTAAAACACATAGGTCATAATCATTATCAACAACAATCAACTCTAATCGGCTAGAACAAAACGTGAAATCATAACATCATCAACTCGAGAACACAAACAACATACTAACCGATTAAGAGAGTGACACGGATTGATCCAATTCAGGAGGTATCTTCGATAGTAAGGGTGTGTGTGCCGTCGGGTTCCAAGCAAACGAGAGAGAGAGAGAAGTAGCGACTAGGGTTCCTTGTGTGTATTGTGTTTTGTGACAAATGAGAGAATAACCCCTTAAGGGTGTTTGTTTGTTTGCGTAGAAGAGAAGTGGGCCGACCCTTCATGGCTGCCCTCTTCTGGTCCGATTCCAAGCAACACGGCCCAAAGGGCTTGTGCGATCGATTGTGAAGTGTTGTGCGGTTCGGGTTGTGTGCTTAACATACATACACGTAACACATAAAGCACATAACATTCATAGTTCACAAGGTTCATAACATTCAATAAATCAATGTTCATATAATCATAACACGTTCACATACGTTACACAAAGTAGGTCTAAAGTTCGAGTTGTCACATAATCTGCTGAGATTCGCTGACTAATCGATCTTATCTGATCTGTTAGTCTGACGCGGCCCGCGTGAAGGTGCAGGCCAAACTTACGCGGGCCGCCTGGCCCCGTCTGATCTGCACCAGTTGCAGAATTTACATATTTGGTCCCTGTTGCGTGTTTAAGCTATTTCCGACACTTATAAGGCCCGTAAAGCCAACTTTAAGGCCCTAAAATGATGCCTAAACATTGTGGACATGAAACATGCTCAAAAATGTTCCGGATGTTGGTTCGTTTGGCCGTACGATCGCGATGTTCGCTTAATTACGACGGAATGCGCATAAGCGCGAAAAATGATCCGAATGACGCGACGAATGGATTTTTCTCATGCCATACACTAAGGCATAATATAAGGATGCTTACATAAATTTTTGGATGTCCGGATGTATTCAGAACGTAAGTTATGCGCAAAAGTGCAAACTTGTGCACTTTTTGACACTTTTAGCCCCTGAATGATCCAAAAGTTTGTTTTAGCATACCAAACCCCTCAAAGCCTATTTCTAAGCTATGTAAAGGATATTTATGGTATGTTTAACTTATGGACATGTTCCGGAATGTTCGTTACAGTTCAAATTGGCATACTTTCGTAGTTTGTCAATTTTAGTCCCTGTAAGCGAATTAACTTGTTTTTGCTATACCAAAGCCTTCAAAACTTATTTCTAAGTTATGTAAAGGTTATTTAAGGTATGTTGAGTATATGTTGATGTTCCAGAGTATTTGTTGCATTAAACTGAGTACGTTTAAGTACCAGTTAGCGTATAACTCTCAAGAAAGCGATGTAGAGTGTGAAATTGAACAAAAGTCAAAACATGCAAAATGTAAAACACAACCAAACAAACATTGGGATCAAATAACATTGTTTTATTGATAACTGAACTTTTCACAATGATTACAAGCACAAATGTTACACTTTCCTGAACTTGAGCTTTCTTCTGCATTTGCAACCTTAGTCATCTTTTTCTTGATATCATGCAGTTCTTTAAGAGCCTTCTCAATTTCTGCTGAGCTTTCTTTGTTTTCTGATGATTTTTGTAGTTTGTTGAGAGCTGCATTATTTTCTTCTGTGTGTTTCTTCATTGCTTTGACAGTTTCTGATAAAACCTTGATTTCTGATTTTTGATTTCTGGTTTCTAAGTTCTTCCAGTATCAGATCAAGTTTTTCTTCTGTGGCTGTTTTCACAGTAGCAGTTATGTCTTCAAGTTCTTTGTGAAGTTGTTTAGGAGACATAGATTGATGTCCTTGGGAAATAGGAGAAACAACAGATGTTTCTCTTCTAACACCAGCAGAAAACACATTTTCTGCTATTCTGAGGTTAAGAGGATTGGAAGAATCCAAGTTCTCTGTTCCCTCACCAGAAAATTGAAACATATTCAAGTCCTGGTTTTCCTCATATCCTTGAACCCTTTCAGGTTCTCCATGAGTTGTTGAGAAACTCTTATTTTTCTCATCCAGGTTTCCTTGATCATTAGATTGATCTCCACCTGTTGCTACCACATTTTCCTCCTCAGAATCTGATTCAGAAAATGGGTCTTTTGTTTCACTCACATTTTGTTTTGTAGAAACAGTGCTTCTGTGTAAAATTTCATATTTTCCTTGAAGTGATCATCAGAATCATTCTTAGAATTATAAAATATATTGAGTTTAGATTGTTCTGCACCTGTTTCTCCCATATATGAGCCTTCAGCATGATGCTCTTCAGCTATAGGATTCATGTACACATCTTCATCAGCTGGATGAGGATTAGATTCACCCTGTTGCTCCGTTCTTGGTGTGCTAGATTCTTCTGCATCATGCTCCATGGGTGATACATTTTCAAATCCTTCTTTGGTTTCTGCCTGTTTGCTTAACATCCTCAGATATTCTGCTCTGTATGATGAATCTCCTGGTATAAGACACATCATTCTTTCTGACAGAATAGGTACATCAAAATCTGAATTCCATGACCCTGCAGCACTCCAAGGTCTCATAATTTCTGTTTTCCACATAATTTTTGATTTTGGAATTTGTAGGTTCCTTTCAGAAAAAGCATCAGAAATTATGATTGACAGAAATCTGGGAAAGGGTAAATGTGTGTCTATCCTTCCATTTTTAGTCAGAATTCATCTTCTGATCAGATTAAATATTTCTCTTCCAAAATCAATATTCAACCCATTTATGAGGCTGAACATGATTGTCAGAACATTCATATTTATCTGATCTGTACCTCCAATCTTTGATGGTAAACACTTGTTCAGGATCTCCATTAATACTTGCCAGAAGGCAGGTAGCTTGTTTCTTTTGAATTCATTGATCTTTGAAATCTTTGTTTTGTAGCCCATTACAATATCAAGTTTTGCGAACATATCTTCTTTTCTTGGTGCTTCTTCATAGACTTGGTTTAAGGGTAATTCTAAACATTCCCTTATTTTCTCTGGTGTAATTGTAATGAAGATATTTTCCCATACGTGTGTTGTTAGCTCCATTTCATTTGAGACCTCGAGAGTTTTTACAACTTGTTGTAGCAGTCTTTCTGGTATATCTCTGGTTTTTGTAAGAGCTTGAGCTATCGGACATCTGATCAGAAATTCAATGAGAATTTGACATTTTATGTCATATTCTTCAATGTTAACATTCATTGCTTCATTGTTGCCTTTTAGTGGAAGAAATTCAGCTTCAGTGATCAACGGAACAGAGTGTTCAATTGGTGGTGAATTGATGTTGGTAGCAACCATTGAGGATTTGGGTTTTTGCTTTGGAAAGGGTTTTTAGGGTTTGAGAATGAAGGTTGAAGATGGAAGTCTCTGTTTTTGAATGGGATATTTATAGTGAATTGAGACAGAGAAATTTTTTTTTTTTGAGTGTTTTTCGTGGGTTTTTTGTATTCAAGGTGGTTTATGACACCTTAATGATGTTTTAATCTTTTAAAGAGACAACCGTTTTTTAAAAACCTTTGGTTTATCTCTAATTTAATGTATATCCTTTTTCTAAGGATAATTAGAGATTCCAACGATTTAAATGGATAAACACTAGTATCCAACTTGCACATTTTCTTCATGCGGGACCCCTTTTATTTTCAAACAGGGTCCAATTAAAACCTTTTCTGAGCTTATGTACCTTCCCATGTTGTCCTTTCAATGATATATATTAGAAAGTCTTTAGGTAATTCTTGGAGAGTTGAATTTCCCATATATATCAACAGAATGTATTTGATTCATTTATAAAATTTTGAATCAACAATGTTTTTTTTTTAAAAGATGAGAGGGAATAAGTAGAGTTTGAAGAATTTTTACTTACCTTGTATTTGTGAACTCCACACCTTTGTTCTGATGTATCAGGAAGTCTTTGTCATATAGCTTGTTCCAATCCTTAGAAAAAAAAATTTGAAAGAAACTTATCTAAAAATAATTTAGATGTTTTATAAGTTCCTTTGTATCTGGTTAAAGACATGTTTCTTTTCTGTTTGAACAATGAAACTTTCCTGTTTGTCAAAATAAATTTTCTTTTGATGTATTCATCAAATTTTCAGTTTATCTGGTGATTTGAACAGATTTTGATGGTTTAATGAGGTTTCTAATAAATCCTATCAGATTCTGGTGATTTACTAAATCCTATCAGATTTCATTTGATTTTTACCAGATTTTCCTTGTTTTTATCAGACAAGATTTCTTAGTTCCCCCTAGACCTATTGACATATATAAGTAACATGTACTTAAGACAAACTTAATATATTACTAAACAAAAGACAGTTAAACACACACAAATGAAACAAAAACAAGTAAACAGTAACTACTCATCCTCCTCATCCAACACGTTATACATGCACTTCACATATAACCAGAGACTGGTTATCCTTCCTATGTGATTGGTTGATGGAACCAAGGAAGCATCTCTTAAGTTTTCTTGAAGTGCAAGCTCAGCTCTTGTATAACAGCTTCTTACTCCTCCAAAGTCCAGCTGACTTGTGATCACCTTGGTTACAAAGCGGGGGAAGATCAGAATAGGGTGACGGTCATGATGTTTGCTTCTAAGTCTCTCATGAGAAACTTAGCTTAGTTGTAAGGTTTTTCCTGTACAACAGCATGAACCACTTCCATCATCCTATGAGACAGCTCGTTAAAGTGTCCAATCTTTTTAGAAAAGCAAACACTTAGCTGTGTCACCATATACTGGAAAGGTGGTATAAACCCAGATTTGCAAATTGCCTTGACACGTTGTTTGAATGATAACCCATTTCTATCAAGGTTCATTGCACCTCTGCCTTATCCAGTATGGTGACTTCTTGATCAACACCCAATCGGAGGACATCTCCGAGTGTTTTCTCCTTTAGGGTGATTTTTACCCCCATAACCTCACTATTTATCCACATGGAAGTGCCACTCATAACGATTTGAGCATTCCACCAGAACTCTTGAAGAAGTGCTGGATATATAGTGACATATGTTGATACAGCAAAGCCCAAAGGACTTCGCATGATCATATTATTTACAAACCTGCAGTCCTCCTATGCAGGTCCTTCTAAGTTAGATCTTAGCCTGAGATTATGATTTTTGTGAAGGTTGAGAGGGAATTAGTTAGTTTCCATCGATTTTGGGCGACCCATTTGAAATAAGAAGTTTTCTGATGACAGGCTTTTGAAGAGATGATTTTGTTGTGAAGAATGTCTTTTTCAAGTTGTTAATATTTATAGATGAAAGTGATAGTTTCATATTAACATTAAAAAGGTTTTTCTTTTCATCTCTTCATTTAAGACGATATCTATTGCAGTGAATATGACAGTCTACCAAGCCCTTTGTGTGAGTAAGCATTCAATAGCTAGGCGGCTACTTTCATAGCTCCTAATCATTTTGGTGCTTACGTGTTTCTCTTAAACTCCTTATGACAAAATGACGTTGCATGAGTTGAAAATGTAAGATAAAAATTAATTTTTCTGAAAAAAAAATTGTGACGATTGAATTTTCTGGATTTAATTTTATCTTCATGCATGTCACATTTCCCCCTTTTTGTTTTTTTTAATGAAATACAAAAAAAAAACAACAAAAATTAAACTAAATACAACTATGAATTTATACAAATCAAATATGTATGAAGATATGGACCCTTGATGATTAATGATCGTTCTGCAGTTTAAACAAAATTTCTAATGAGTATCAGAATTTCTGATGTTTTCATCAGATTTTCTGATATTTCTTCAGAATTTCTGATAAATCATCACATTCATTGATGATCTATTAGACCTTCTGATGTTCCACCAGATAGATGGGTTTCTTCATCAGAACTTTGTTTAGTTGTCCTTTTATTATTGGTCTTTTGATGATTATCAATTTGGTTTTCATTTTGTGTTGCTTTTATTTCTGAAAAATTTTCATCTTTTAAGTTAACCATGCCCAGTTTGCTGATCAAAAAGTTATGTCTCTTTTCATCAAGAGGTTTTGTAAAGATATCAGCAATTTGGTTTTCAGTTGGAACAAAATACATTTCAATGTTACCTTTCTCCACATGATCTTTTATGAAGTGATATCTGACATCTTTGTGTTTGATTCTTGAGTGATGAACTGGATTTTCTGTTATTGCAATTGCACTCTTTGAATCACATAGAATTGGGATTTTTGTCAGATTTACTCCATAATCCTTCAGTCGAGTTTTCATCCACAACACTTGTGAGCAGCAACTTGCTGCTGCAACATATTCTGATTCTGCTGTTGATGTGGTAACACACTTTTGCTTCTTGCTTTCCCAACATACCAATTTTTCCCCCAAGATTTGACAAGCACCAGATGTGCTTTTTCTGTCAATCTTACACCCTGCATAATCTGCATCTGTGTATGCAATTAATTCAACGTTTGTATCCTTTGGATACCAGAGACCAAGTTCTGAAGTGCCTTTTAGATATTTGAAAACCCTTTTTACAGCTTTTAAGTGGGATTCTTTAGGATCACATTGATATCTGGCCAGAAAGCATGTAGCAAACATGATATCTGGTCTGCTTGCAGTCAAATATAGCAATGACCCTATCATTCCTCTATAGGTTTTAATATCTACACTTATTCCATCTTTATCAGAATCTAATTTCCTCAAGAGCAGTTTTCAAGTGAATATTTTTGTAGAATTGTTTTCACATATTTTGATTGACTCAAAAATATTCCATCAGTTCTTTGTTTGACTTGTAACCCTAAGAAAAAGGTTAATTCACCCATCATACTCATTTCAAAGTGGCTGGTCATCAACTTTTGAAACTTTTTGCAAAATTTTTCATTTGTTGATCCAAATATAATGTCATCAACATATATCTGAACCAACAAGGTATGACCTTTGTGTGTTTTGAGAAAAAGTGTGGTGTCAATAGTACCTTTGGTAAATCCAGAATTGATTAAGAAGTTTGATAATGTTTCATACCAGGCTCTAGGAGCTTGCTTCAATCCATATAAGGCTTTGTTTAATCTATAAACATGCTTTTGAAATTTTGGATCAACAAAGCCTTCTGGTTGTTGCACATAAACTTCTTCTTCAATTTTACCATTCAGGAAAGCTGATTTCATATCCATTTGATAAACTTTGAAATCCTTGGATGCAGCATAAGCAAGAAAAATTCTTACAGCTTCTAATCTAGCTACTAGTGCAAAAGTTTCATCATAATCAATACCTTCTTGTTGACGGTAACCTTTGACCACTAACCTTGCTTTGTTCCTGGTGATTATGCCATTCTCATCAGATTTATTCCTGTATACCCATTTTGAGCCTATGACAGATTAGTCTTTAGCCTTGGGTACCAGATCCCATACCTTGCTCTTCTCGAATTGATAGAGCTCTTCTTGCATAGCTTGTATCCAGTCTGGGTCATTTAGAGCTTCTTTGGCAGATTTGGGTTCTATTTTGCTCAAGAACCCAGCATATGCACATTCATGTGCAGTTGCAGATCTTCTTCTCACACCATCAGCTGGATTGCCAATGATATCAGAATGAACATGCCCTTTTATCCATCTTAACCTGTTGTGAACAATTGTTGGTTCTGATGGATTTGAAGTTTCCCCTTGTTCAGTTGCCTCTGTTGGGTGTAATGCACCAGAATTTTGACTTTCTGATTTGCTATTGACTTGTTCTGCAGCGTTAGTACATGATATTTTTGATGATTTATATGTGAGAGATTTATCATGTTCTAGAAAATCTTCAGATATCATTTCAAAGAGATGCTCATAATTTTCTTGTTTGTCAGAAAAATTTGTTTCTTTCATGTATTCATCAGAAACCTCAGTTTCTGATGAGTCATCAAATGAGACATATAAACTTTCTCTGATTGTCCTTGTGTTAAGATAAAGATTCTATAAGATTTTGAGGACAAAGAATATCCAAGAAAAATACCTTTTTCTGCTTTTCTGTCAAATTTTTCAAGGCTTTCAAAGTCATTGAAAACAAAGCATCTACAACCAAATGTGTGTAAAAATTTTACACTTGGAATCCTTCCATTTATAATGTTGTAAGGTGTTTTGTTTAGCCTTTTGTTGATAAGGGTTCTGTTTTGAGTAAAACATGCATTTGCAATTGCTTCTGCCCAAAAGTGAGTGGGCATTTTGGCATAGGCAAGCATTGTTCTGGCAGCTTCTACTAAGGTTCTATTTTTTCTTTCAACAACCCCATTTTGTTGAGGGGTTCTGGGAGCTGAAAAATCATGAGAGATTCCTTTACTCACAAGAAAGTTCTCAATTTTTGAATTTTTAAATTATGTCCCATTGTCTGATCTGATCCTTCTGACTGTTAATTTTAACAGGTTTTCAATTTTCTTGATAAAATTAATGATCAGATCAGGTGTTTCAGTTTTCTTTCTCAAAAATTCAACCCATGTATATCTGGAAAAATCATCAACTATTACTAGTATATATTTCTTTCCAGAAAAACTTTCTGTACTTATGGGTCCACACAAATCCATGTGTTAAAGTTCCAAATTTTGTGTAATGGAAGATTCAGAAATTGATTTATGTGAGCTTCTTTTGGATTTTCCCATCTCACATGCATCACAGATTTTATCCTTTTTAGAGGATATAAAAGGTAATCCTTTTACCAAACCCTTACTTGCTAGTTTGCTTAGGTTTTTGAAATTTAAGTGAGCCAACCTTTTATGCCATAACCAACTACTTCCTTTGTTGATTTTTGAAAATAAACATAATTTTGGATGTTCATTTTCTTCTTTGAAATCAAAGTAGTAAATTGATTTTCTTATTTTTTTGCCACTTAAATATATTTTTTTATCATCCATACCTATTAGCAAGCATTTTTCTGATAAAAGTGTCACCTGAAAACCTTTGTCACAAAATTGACCACAACTCAGTAAATTATACTTTAAGCCTTCAACATAGGCTACTCTTTCAATGGTCAAACATCCATACCTGATACATCTGTATCCCATGATCCTCCCTTTCACTCAATTTCCAAAGTTCACCATTTTACCCAGCTTTGAGACAAAGTTGCTGAGTAAGCTCCTATCCCCAGTCATGTGCTTGGAGCTTCCTGAGTCGCAGTACCAGATCTGCTACACATGATGGTCCTGAAATGGAATGGTTAGAGGGTTTTAGGTACCCAGGCATGCTTGGGTACTCTTTCTGATGATATTTTAGTCTTATTATTTCTTCTAAATGACCTTTCATCAGAATTTCTGTTATATGCTGAGCCATTAACAGAATTTTTGTTTTTCTTTAGGAGATGTTGTTGAACAAGCTTCAGTATGTCAACACACATACAAGAATCATCAGAAATTTCTGATATAGTTTCTTGTGATGGAATGATGGGATAATTTTGAAAAGATAAGTGAACTGCCTCTGGAGTTTTTACAAACTCTTGATTGTGTTCACTTATTTTTGGTTCAAAGTTTGGCTTATCAAAGGAATATTCAGAACTTGTTGATTTGCAAGTTTCAGAATCAGATTCTGATGTAAATTTATCAGAAATCTGTTGAGTTGCTTTTACAAAGACAGTGGGTTTCCTATTATTTGTTCTCACATAACCCAAACCCTCTCCTTTGTTCTTTGGAGTGGACTCAATGAAATTTATAAATTCTTTTGCTTCTTGAAAACCTCTTACATTAATTTCTTTATCATTGATTTTCTTGTAAAGATCTCTTCTTTCATTTTCATAGAACTCGATTTTAGCTCTTTGATCTAAACTTTGTTCTATAAGTAATTGGTTTTCAAGAATAATTTTATTCAAAGTCCTCTGCAACTCATCAGATTTTTTACCATCTGATTGATGTTTAAGTTGCAGGTTTAAAAAATCTAACATGAGCTCATTTAGCTTGTGTTCAAGATCAAGATTGTCTAAACTTACCTGTTGTCCTGAAGTTTCTAGTATGCCTTCAGAAAGTGCCATGAGACAGAAGTTGGCCAGTTCTTCTTCTTCTTCATCAGAAGAGTCATCAAATAGCCATGTATCTGTCCCAGTAATTAAGCTGACTTGCTATTGTTGCTTCTTAGCTTCCTCAAGCTTCTTTTCATAGTAAGCAACATCTTTCAGCTTCTTGGTCTTGCATTCTGATGCATAATGACCTTTTGCTTGCACTTGTAGCACACCTCCTCAGCCTTCCCTTTATCCTTAGATCTAACTTCTTCTTTAGATCTACCATCCATCCCCCCTCTATCATTCCTCTGGTATCTCTGGCCTCCTCTCCTCAACCTCTGCTCAAATGTTTTGGTGAGTAGTGCTATAGCTTCAGCAAAAGCTGAAAAATCTGATGATGTGTCAGAAGTTTCAAAACTCTGGCTGTTTGATGGTTGTGGATCATTGGAAGTTGTTGGTCTTTGTGGGTTTGAGATAAGAGCTAAAGATCCCCCTCTTTGAATGGTTTCTTCAAATATTTCTTCCTCTTTGGGAGCAAGATGCTGTATAAGTCATGAAGACTCATGTTTCCTAGTTCTAACGTTAAGGACAAAGTTATTGTTAGACTCCTCCATTCTCTAGGCAAAGCATCAAGAAATTTCACGTTTCTTTCATCATTTGATTTAATTATACCAAATTTCTTTAGCTCGTTTAAAAGTTTTGTGAACCTTTGATATGTGTCATTTAACCTTTCATTAGGTAAACTTTTAAACCTTTCATAAGATGAGACGTTGTTTGTTCTCCTGTTTCTTCTCATCCTTTCTCCTCCTTCACAAAGATTTTCCAACTGATCCCATATTTCCTTGGCTGATGCACAAGCATCAACTTGTGAAAATATGTCATTGGGGATGGCCATTATTAAGAGTGATTTTGCTCTTTCATCCCTAGCTACCTTTTCCTTGTCTTCCTCACTCCAAAGTATTTCACTTTTAGGAGCTCGAGAGGCAGGGATAGTAGGTAGTTGGTCAGTTGCTGGAATTGCTGGTATTTCAGTCATTGGTATATGTGGACCCCTTTCAATGGATTGAAACAGAGCTCGGTCATGACCATTAAGGAAATTGACCATCCTGATTTTCCATTGGGAATATTCCTCTCTGACCAGAGTCGGAGGTTTGGACATAGAACCAATGTTAAAAGCATTATTCCAGGATTGAAAGCTGGCCATATTTAGAAAAAAAAGATGAACGATTGACCGTTTGAAAATAATTTATTCAATCAGCTCTGATACCAATTGTTGGACCCAGTTTGGCCTTAACAACTTATTTTTACGTAATATGGCAAGTGATTTCAGTATATGTGAAAAAGATGTGCGGAAATGGAAATCAGACTTTCAAGAAACAAGACCTACAGAATTATCAAGTTTATATCACTTTGAAACAAAATAGTTTAACAAGGTGATTGTAAGATTATTATCTAATACAAATGAATCCTGAATTCTGTGGGGGAGAAGAGCAGTGGAGTTTGGGTGTTTGTATGTGAATGCTAAGCTTCAAACTCAATTATCTTCTGCCTCTTGAGCCTTCTATTTATAGACGGCTGTGTACATGAATAAACAATTGTTTATTCATGCAATAAGTCCTGCATAAAGTAGCAATTTGACATATTCATTGAATCCAACGTTCAAGTTGCATTTGTAATCATGATAACCAATAATGTCATGCTTCGGTCATTGGTGGCAGGATAGAGTTGTGATTTTAGACAAGTGGGGTTTTCATCAGAATTTCTGATAAACCACTTCATCAGAAATTCTGGTGAACAAATCATCAGAGAGTCTGATGATCAGAATCGTCAGAAACTGATGATATTTCATCATAAATATCATCAGATCCATCAGAAATGACCTTCTTTGATAATCCAAATCAACTCTTGATCGACTCGTGATTCTTTGAAGTAGATACTTTGTATTTCTGTTGTCCCATCTGATCTTCTGCTTCTTGTTGTGATCTTTAGGACTGTTATCTCTTCAGAGATCCAGTTGATTGAGATTTTCTTCAATACTTACAAATAAAGTTTCCTAACACTAGGGTGTCAAAACCGTTTGTTTTGATACCAAACCTGTTTTCAAACTTCGTTAAACATGTTTTAGCATGTTTAGCTCGTCACTTTAGGTTTAGTTCTTATGTAGGGTCGTAAGGTAAGCGATCTAAACAACCGCTTATACTTTCGAACCCAACCCGTTTAGTCGATCATTAGGATCTGACCAAACACATTAGGTAACCATAGTTGTATAGGGAATAACCTTCCAAGGTTATACCTTATGTTCATGTCACACCCCCAAAATCCACCATGCGGAGTACCACCGCTTGGAGGCGTGACGTGACCAGGATCGAGCCACCAATCATACTGAACGACGTAATTAAGTAAATAAAGCCAACCACAATATGATTGGTGACCAGAAGCTAGTTAACCAAGTTTTAATTAAACAGCGGAAGCATTAAAAGAAAAACCCAAAAACATAAGTCCATAGTTCATAAGTTTAAAGTTTATAGCTTAAGTTTAATAAGTTCAAAAGGAATTGAATATTAAATACGGAACATAACAGACCGTATCCCACAACGACTCCTTCCTCGTGCAAGCTCCAGCATTTAACGATCTGTAAGGCATGTAACAACGAGTCAACAACAAAGTTGAGTGAGTTCACGTTTGGTTGTTTAGTTTTAAGTTGTTTCTGAAAACGTGGTTTGACTTTCTTTGGCGTAATTGCCGTGGGGGTTACCCCGCAGTTGAAAGTAAAATTAACCAGTTCATTCCTTATTACCCAAACCATATCCATGATCAGTGGGGGCTTCCCCATGTGAACCACTAGACCGTTACCATATCGACTACTAACGCAAATAAGTTGTGCCCTACGCAAGTGTCTATCATCACTGATGATTTGCCATAGTCCATTAGTACACGCCCATCCGACTGGCACGGTGTGAGGTTTGTTAAACCTAATAGCGCTATTAACTAATGACCCGCTCGCCATTGGCCTCGGCGATTAAGTCGATATAAAAATAAACATATCTATCACATAACATGCATTACTTTAACGGTTTTTGCCCATGTAAACTCCCCATTTATTCCCCTTCACAAATAAACATACGATATTGCACATAACACTTTTATCGACACATAACATGTTAGATCATTCACGGATAACATACTTGACATTTAGACACGCAAATTACTACTTATGTCATTTCAACTTAAATATCCAAAACTGGGCTGTTTTCGAGCATTTTAATAAAATAGTTATCTTATTTCAAAAATTCTCAACTTTTTAAAGAAGGTGCTAAATGATCCATATATGATTGTGTAAAAATCTTGGGATCCAAATCATCACCAATATTTTATAAAAATTCATTTTCCAGACTGCAATCAGATTCATTATTTTCTGACTGCAGTGTGACAACTCGTATTTCGAACCTACTTTTGTGTAATGTTACGTGATTATGTGAACTCTATTTTAATAACATGCTATACGTGCCTTGTGTGAAATTGTGAATGTTTGTTTATATGGTTGCATGATCCAACTACACAAACCCAAACGGCCCATGTATGTTTGGCCGACTCGAGACCAAGGACAACCCAATGATGGGTTCGGCCCACTTCATGTACACGCATAACACATAGGGTGTTAGTAACCTTCTCTAATTTGTTACAAACACACAAGTTATACAAAACCCTAGAACTCCTTCTCTCTCTCTTGTTTCCTCTTGAAGCCGGCGACAACATCACCTGGACTCGAGACCTCACGGGTTTCATCCCTAAGCTGGTTAGTGTTTTAAGTGTCTGTTGTTATATGATTTCATGTTTGATGACGTTTCTTGCATGATAATCTAGGGCTATTGTTACATGATTGATTGTGTTCTTGCTAATCGGCTCATGTGCATATTGATTATGAATATATATGAAATCGGCTGTATGTATGATTGGCAATATGATAATTGGTCCGAATATATGCTTGTTAAACCGGCTGTGATATTAGGATTTCGGGTTAGGATGGCATGATTAGTCTAGAGTCCGATTGCATGATAGTTAAATGTTGCGGTTTATGCTTCGTATGATGATGATGATAATATGAACATGTTTGAAGGTGATTTGAAACTGTGAAAATGGTTGATTGATCTGATTCGAAACTGCCTAACTTGTTAGCTGAAATTACGGAATGATTGTTATTAATAATTAAGGAAATCTGTTACACTTTGTCTCGACCGGGATTGCGAGTCGAGAACCCTTAGTCTCGACTCGAGACCACATTACCGACACAGAACAGCACAAACCGAGACCACGGTTGCGGGTCCGGTTGCGACTCGAGACCGTGTGATCTCGACCTGAGCATGACGACCCGAGACCTCCTTGTTGCGACTCGAGACATTGAAGCCGGCACAACTCGAGACCGCCAAGTCTCGACTCGAGATCTCTAGTCTCGACTCGAGACCGTGAACACTTGCACCCTACTGGACTTTCACTGTCACGAGCCCAACTGATTGGGCCGGATACTTGGACTTGTTTACGTGCCTGCTATTGGACTGCTATGACATACTTGTGCATGCCATGATTATACTTGTGTACAATATGTGTAGAACATACGCGCTATACTTGAATACGAACCTGACTTGTATAATAACCATGCTAGGACGTGGTTGATCACTATATAGCTTAACCGAACTTTGTGTATCTGCCGAGCAAACCAAGGTGAGTTCACACAGCCAAGGCATGGGGTTCCCGGGTAGGAATGGGATTGGATGACTTATTGTATATACTCAGATGATAGAACCTAACGACAAGATACGACTAGACTAGTAACACTTATTGAACTGATTTTCGTACACCTGCCAAGGGTTGGCCGCGATATTATGACTGACTTCGCACACCTGCCATAGGAAGGCCGCGAACTAAATTTACTAATCTTCGCACACCTGCCTGGGAGGCTGCGATACAAATAAACCTAGTCTAGAATACTTGGGAAAAACATCCCCTAATCTTCGCATACCTGCCTGGGAGGCCGCGATGGAAACTAATACGATACATGACATAACGAACGAACATACTACTACTCACACCATACTATTACTGAACTATTAACTGTGAACTTGCTCAACTAGTTGTTGACTCTCTGCTGCATGCCTTGCAGGACCTTAGGTACTTATGGAGCTTGCACTAGGAAGGAGCAGGTCGTTGTGGAACATGGATCATGGATGCCATGTTAAAATGTTTAAACAGTCAAACTTAACATTGCTTTGGGTTTACATTTACATACTTTGGATTTTCATTACTATGCTTCCGCTATTGATACTATGTTGGTTTAGAACATCAATCGTATTGAATTGGGTTTTACGAACTATCTTATTTATATTATGCTATGTTCAATATGATTGATGGCTTGATCCTGGTCATGTCACGCCTCCAAGCGGTGGTACTCCGCGTGTGGATTTTGGGGGTGTGACAGATTGGTATCAGAGCCATTGGTTATAGAGAACTTGGTTTTAATATGGGAAAAACGTTTTATTAAAACTAGACTATAACTAGAATAGTGCTCTCAACGATCCACAACGACGCTTCGCTCCACGTGCAAGACTCGACATACTAGGTAATATGGCTTATGTTTATATATTACCTGCATGCTAGAACTACATAGAACTTTGCTCGTAGTATACACAGATACACATGACACTATTGCCTGAGAACACTTACGTGCTTGCTCTCTTCTATCATCGCACTACTCGCGAACCATTCTCACTTATGCTACTTTTACTATGAAGAACATGTCTGGACTTGTGAACATGACTCAAGCCCAGTTGACGGCTCTTATCAATGAACAAGTAGCTGCGGAACTTGCAGCTGCACAAGCAGGTCAAAACGCTCCACAACCAGTCTGCACATTCAAGAACTTCATGGACTGTCGTCCAAGCATGTTCAGTGGCACGGAAGGAGCAGTGGGACTACTCCATTGGTTTGAGAAGCTAGAGTCAGTATTTGAAATGTGCGAGTGCCCTGAGGCTCGCAGGGTGAAGTACGCCACCGGCACTCTCGAAGGAATAGCGCTAACCTGGTGGAACGCGCAAGTACAGATCCTAGGGTTGGTAGCTGCTAACGCCACACCCTGGGAAGATTTCAAAGAACTGATCAAACGAGAATACTGCACGCGAGATGACATCCACAAGTTGGAGGTGGAGCTGTATCATCTGAAAATGACGGGGTCAGAAATCGAAGCTTATACGAAACGGTCAAACGAACTGGCCATCTTGTGTCCAACGATGGTGGACCCTCCAGTTAAGCGCATTGAGTTGTATCTCAAGGGGCTTGCGCCAGAGATTCAAAGCCACGTGACGTCGGCTAACCTCAACAACATCCAAGACATTCAGCGTCTTGCTCATCGACTCACCAATCAGGCAGTGGAACAGAACAAGCTGCCAAAACGCATCAGTGCTACCACTACTGCTGTTACTACTTCTGCTACCCCCAATGACAACAAGAGAAAGTGGGATGGGGATTCCAGCAAGGGATCAGTTTCTGTTCAGTCTCAAGCACAGCAGCGCAAGACAAATGACTAACAGAGTGCGAATCAGCAATCATCAGGCAGTCAGGGGCAGGGTGGATATCGGGGAATTCACCCATGGTGTAGTAGATGCAACAAACACCACAGTGGAAGATGTCACAGGGAACGTTGTCAAAGATGCCTCAAGATGGGTCATGAGGCTAAGGATTGTAGAAGCTCACGGCCAGCAAATCAGAACCAGCAACTCCCACTGCCAGCTCCACAGAACCAGCAGCAGCAGCCACAGCGTGGAAACCGGGGATGTTTCCAGTGTGGGGCTGAAGGCCACTTCAAACGTTATTGCCCTCAATTGAACCAGAACCAGAATCGCAACAACAACAATAACCAGGGCAATGGGAACAACAACAACGGGGGAAACAACAACAACAATGGCAGCGAAGCTCGGGGTCGTGCTTTTGTGCTGGGTCGGGGCGACGCAATGAATGATCCCAATGTGGTTATGGGTAAGTTTCTTCTCGACGATATTTATGTTACTATCTTATTTGATTCGGGTGCTGATACAAGTTATATGTCCTTGAAAATGAGTAAATTGTTAAAACGTACACCCACACCCCTAAACACCAAACATGTTGTAGAGTTAGCAAATGGTAAAAGTGTAGAAGCCGCACATGTAATCAAGGGTTGTAGCATCGTTTTAGCTGGTCAGACCTTCTCGATTGATCTTATACCCATAGTTTTGGGTAGTTTTGACGTCGTCATCGGTATGGATTGGTTGTCCCAACATCACGCAGAGATTTTATGCAAGGAAAAGATCATTCGTATTCCTCGCTCTAGTCAAGAACCTCTCGAAGTTCAAGGCGACAAGAGTGGTGCTGTGGTTGGCATCATCTCTTTCTTAAAGGCGCAGAAATGTTTACGAAAGGGGCACACTGCAATTCTGGCACTTGTCACTGATGCATCAGCAAAGGAAAAGAAGCTGGAGGATATTCCAGTTGTACGTGACTTTCCTCAGGTGTTTCCTGAAGATTTACCCGGTTTACCGCCTCACTGCCAAGTCGATTTCCAGATCGAGTTAGCTCCTGGAGCAGCACCAATAGCCCGCGCACCCTACCGTTTAGCTCCAACTGAACTAGAAGAACTGTCGAAGCAGTTACAAGAGCTCTTGGAAAAGGGCTTTATTCGTCCAAGCTCATCGCCTTGGGGAGCTCCAGTACTTTTCGTGAAAAAGAAGGATGGCACTTTCAGGATGTGCATCGACTACCGTGAACTGAATAAGGTGACGGTGAAGAACCGTTATCCTCTTCCGCGTATAGACGACTTATTCGACCAGTTGCAGGGGTCGAGTTACTACTCCAAGATAGACTTGAGGTCAGGGCATCATCAGCTGAGAGTCCGGGATGAGGACATCTCCAAAACCGCATTCAGAACTCGCTACGGTCACTACGAGTTTCTTGTCATGCCATTTGGGTTAACGAATGCGCCTGCCGTATTTATGGATCTGATGAACAGGGTGTGCAAGCCATACTTAGACAAGTTTGTGATTGTCTTCGTCGACGACATTCTGATTTACTCCAAGAGTCAAGAGGAGCACGAGCAGCACCTACGATTGATTTTGGAACTTCTTCGAAAGGAGCAATTGTACGCTAAGTTTTCCAAATGCGACTTCTGGCTTCGTGAAGTCCATTTCTTAGGCCATGTGGTAAACAGGGATGGGATTCATGTCGATCCATCCAAGGTAGATTCGATCAGGAACTGGCCTGCACCGCGTACACCAACGGAGATACACCAATTCTTGGGTTTGGCGGGGTATTACAGACGATTCATCAAAGACTTTTCGAAGATCGCACAGCCGCTTACACTACTGACACAGAAGGGTGTCACCTACCGTTGGGGAGGTCCCCAGGCAACCGCTTTTCAGTACCTAAAGGATAGGCTTTGCAGCGCACCTATTCTCTCATTGCCAGAGGGCACGGACGACTTTGTGGTTTATTGTGACGCGTCGATACAGGGTCTTGGGTGTGTATTGATGCAACGGGATAAAGTTATTGCCTACGCTTCTCGTCAACTCAAGGTTCATGAACGGAACTACACGACGCACGATTTAGAGCTGGGAGCTGTTGTTTTCGTGCTTAAGATATGGCGACACTACCTGTACGGTACCAAGTGCACAATTTACACCGATCACAGGAGTCTCGAGCATATCCTTAAGCAAAAGGATTTGAACATGCGTCAACGAAGATGGGTCGAACTTCTGAACGATTACGAATGTGCCATCAAGTACCATCCAGGCAAGGCCAATGTTGTGGCTGATGCCCTCAGTCGGAAAGACACTTTACCTAGGCGTGTACGAGCTTTGCAGCTCACTATTCAGTCTAGTCTTCCTGCACAGATACGAACTGCTCAGATAGAAGCATTAAAACCCGAAAACGTCAAGGCTGAAGCCTTACGCGGCTCAAGGCAACGAATGGAACAAAAGGAAGACGGCGCCTACTATGTAACAGGGCGTATTTGGGTCCCACTTTATGGCGGTTTACGAGAACTTGTGATGGATGAAGCACACAAGTCTCGCTACTCGGTACATCCAGGGTCGGATAAAATGTACCACGATCTCAAAACAACATATTGGTGGCCTAGCATGAAAGCCCACATAACGACCTACGTTGGCAAGTGTTTGACATGTGCAAAAGTCAAAGTGGAGTATCAGAAACCAGCGGGTCTACTTCAGCAACCCAAGATACCGCAATGGAAATGGGAAGAAATTTCCATGGATTTTGTTACAGGCCTACCCAGATCCCAGCGTGGGAATGATACTATATGGGTGATCGTGGATCGACTCACCAAGTCTGCACACTTTCTGGCTATAAAGGAAACGGATAATTCTCCACTCTCGCAGACGTTTATCTTAAAGAAGTTGTTTCGAGGCACGGGGTGCCCACCTCTATCATTTTGGATCGGGATGCACGATTCACGTCAGAGCTATGGCAAGCGATGCACAAATCTTTTGGCTCACGGTTAGACATGAGCACAGCATATCATCCTCAGACGGATGGGCAGTCTGAGCGAACGATCCAGACCCTTGAAGACGTGCTTCGGGCATGTGTTATTGATTTCGGCAACGGCTGGGAAATCTCCCTTTGGTGGAGTTCTCATACAATAACAGTTATCACACCAGCATGCAAGCCGCTCCATTTGAGGCATTGTACGGGCGTAAATGCCGGTCACCCCTCTGTTGGGCAGAGGTGGGGGATAGTCAGATCACGGGTCCAGAGATTGTAGTGGACGCCACGGAAAAGATTGCGCAGATACGACAACGCTTGGCGGCAGCACGCGACCGTCAGAAAGCCTACGCAGATAAGCGTAGGAAGCCATTGGAATTTCAGGTCGGTGACCGGGTTTTACTTAAAGTCTCACCCTGGAAGGGTGTGGTACGTTTTGGCAAACGGGGCAAACTAAATCCGCGGTACGTCGGACCGTTCGGAATCATTGAGAAAATAGGCAAAGTGGCCTGCAAGCTAAACTTACCAGCTGAACTCGGTGCAGTTCACAATGTATTTCACGTGTCGAATCTGAAGAAGTGCCTGTCAGATGAGACCCTCATAGTTCCTTTTAAGGAACTCACTATCGACGAGCGGTTGCAGTTCGTCGAGGAGCCAGTTGAAATCACGGACCGGGATGTTAAGGTCCTCAAAAACAAGAGAATCCCTCTTGTTCGAGTTCGTTGGAACTCCCGTCGTGGCCCAGAGTACACCTGGGAACGCGAAGACCAGATGACAGAAAAGTATCCCCAGTTATTCGGAACCAATGCAACCACTACTGAGGCTGAAGCTACTACTGCGGAATTTCGGGACGAAATTCCAGATCAACGGGGGGAGGATGTGACACCCCAGGAAAACCAGTGAACGATACAACTTACCTAGCTTCCTCAGTGAGTGCGTACCAAATTTCGGGACGAAATTTCTTTTTAGTTAGGGATAATGTAACAACTCGTATTTCGAACCTACTTTTGTGTAACGTTACGTGATTATGTGAACTCTATTTTAATAACATGCTATACATGCCTTGTGTGAAATTGTGAATGTTTGTTTATATGGTTGCATGATCCAACTACACAAACCCAATCGGCCCATGTATGTTTGGCCGACTCGAGACCAAGGACAACCCAATGATGGGTTCGGCCCACTTCATGTACACGCATAACACATAGGGTGTTAGTAACCTTCTCTCATTTGTTACAAACACACAAGTTATACAAAACCCTAGAACTCCTTCTCTCTCTCTTGTTTCCTCTTGAAGCCGGCGACAACATCACCTGGACTCGAGACCTCACGGGTTTCATCCCTAAGCCGGTTAGTGTTTTAAGTGTCTGTTGTTATATGATTTCATGTTTGATGACGTTTCTTGCATGATAATCTAGGGATATTGTTACATGATTGATTGTGTTCTTGCTAATCGGCTCATGTGCATATTGATTATGAATATATATGAAATCGGCTGTATGTATGATTGGCAATATGATAATTGGTCCGAATATATGCTTGTTAAACCGGCTGTGATATTAGGATTTCGGGTTAGGATGGCATGATTAGTCTAGAGTCCGATTGCATGATAGTTAAATGTTGCGGTTTATGCTTCGTATGATGATGATGATAATATGAACATGTTTGAAGGTGATTTGAAACTGTGAAAATGGTTGATTGATCTGATTCGAAACTGCCTAACTTGTTAGCTGAAATTACGGAATGATTGTTATTAATAATTAAGGAAATCTGTTACACTTTGTCTCGACCAGGATTGCGAGTCGAGAACCCTTAGTCTCGACTCGAGACCACATTACCGACACAGAACAGCACAAACCGAGACCACGGTTGCGGTTCCGGTTGCGACTGGAGACCGTGTGATCTCGACCTGAGCATGACGACCCGAGACCTCCTTGTTGCGACTCGAGACATTGAAGCCGGCACACAACTCGAGACCGCCAAGTCTCGACTCGAGATCTCTAGTCTCGACTCGAGACCGTGAACACTTGCACCCTATTGGACTTTCACTGTCACGGGCCCAACTGATTGGGCCGGATACTTGGACTTGTTTACGTGCCTGCTATTGGACTGCTATGACATACTTGTGCATGCCATGATTATACTTGTGTACAATATGTGTAGAACATACGCGCTATACTTGAATACGAACCTGACTTGTATAATAACCATGCTAGGATGTGGTTGATCACTATATAGCTTAACCGAACTTTGTGTATCTGCCGAGCAAACCAAGGTGAGTTCACACAGCCAAGGCATGGGGTTCCCGGGTGGGAATGGGATTGGATGACTTATTGTATATACTCAGATGATAGAACCTAACGACAAGATACGGCTAGACTAGTAACACTTATTGAACTGATCTTCGCACACCTGCCAAGGGTTGGCCGCGATATTATGACTGACTTCGCACACCTGCCATAGGAAGGCCGCGAACTAAATTTACTAATCTTCGCACACCTGCCTGGGAGGCCGCGATACAAATAAACCTAGTCTAGAATACTTGGGAAAAAATCCCCTAATCTTCGCATACCTGCCTGGGAGGCCGCGATGGAAACTAATACGATACATGACATAACGAACGAACATACTACTACTCACACCATACTATTACTGAACTATTAACTGTGAACTCGCTCAACTAGTTGTTGACTCTCTGCTGCATGCCTTGCAGGACCTTAGGTACTTATGGAGCTTGCACTAGGAAGGAGCAGGTCGTTGTGGAACATGGATCATGGATGCCATGTTAAAATGTTTAAACAGTCAAACTTAACATTGCTTTGGGTTTACATTTACATACTTTGGATTTTCATTACTACGCTTCCGCTATTGATACTATGTTGGTTTAGAACATCAATCGTATTGAATTGGGTTTTACGAACTATCTTATTTATATTATGCTATGTTCAATATGATTGATGGCTTGATCCTGGTCATGTCACGCCTCCAAGCAGTGGTACTCCGCGTGCGGATTTTGGGGGTGTGACAGCAATCCACGGAATAATTCATTAAAAATTCATTGCAAGTCGGATTGACGAAATTCCAGTGGGACAATTACTATGACATCAGTGTCCATTTACAATACCAATTTCATGATCTAATCCTACTCAGGTTTCAAGTTATGACTGAAAATATAACACCCATTTATTGCGGTAAAAACTCAGCTTTAGCTGCTGTTACAAATCGGGTCTTTAAAAATAGTAAACGAATTCCAAAAATTATGATTCCAGTGCCATTAGAACCGTATTTCATAATACATAAATCTAGACTTCATAAAATACATTTTTCGTTAAGTTACGGTCTGGTTACAGCCAACTGAAGTTGGCTGTAAAAACCAACCAGCTTTCTGATTCAGCTTTTAACTTTCTAACTTGTGTTCGATTGATTCCGTTAACATGTTTAGTGATTACAACAACATCAAACATCAATATTAATCAACAAAATCATCATAAAATCAACAAGAATCATAACAACATCATTCTAACATCATTTCATCACTAGACTAGTTTATGTTCAAGACTTGTTTAAGGTTCTTTAGAGTTTCATGGATTCTCATCATCAAATATTTATTAACCACTTAAATAACATGAAGAATGAACGGATCTAAGTTCTTACCACTAGCTCAAGGCTAGGGAAGTTTGAGAGTAGAAAAGTGATGGTTAATAGCGAATGGAGAAGGTCATTCCACTTCCGAGAGCACCAAGCTTCGTTGTATGACCCGTAGCACCTTTGGATGTATGTAGAATGCTTGAAGGAAGACTTGAAGGTGGTGATGGTGGGTGTGCTTGGTTTCGGCTGAACAAGGAAGAAGGAGAGGAGGAGATTTGAGTGGAGAGTATGTTGTGAAGTGAGAGAATGGTGAACTCAAGGTCATTACTTATAACTCTCCAACATGCTATTGTCTTTGTGTGTAATGTGTTCCTTGTCTAGCAACAAGATCCCATTAATTAATCAATAAAATCATGGGGTGGTGAGTCCCCATGCAACCGTTCCAGGGGGTATAGGTTTGGGTTGCGTTGTGATGGAACTAGTTACAATCTAGTTAGGTTGAAAGTGTTTAGTTAGCATATTATTATGTGTGTTATAATATAAGGTGTGTTAGGGTGTTCGGGGACCCTAACTAGCTCAGAAAAATAAAGACAATGTGTTTAGCAATATTTTTGTGTTCCGGGTAAAGTCCGGTTGTTCGGTTTGACACTGTTCCGTTAAAGTGCTTAATTAATCCGAAAGTGTCTTTTATATATATTTTTGTAACACTTATAATTTCTAACACTTAGGAAAACACAAGGGACTATTTAATGACTTTTCTGTATACTACTAGTGTGTTAACAAGCGCATGTAAATATAGCACAGAAATCAGAGAGCAGTTAAGTAATTCCACATAGTTGTCAAACACTTTAATTATCAATAATAAATTGTATGGAATACATGGAATTTTGAGGGTTGTCACATTCTCCCCTTGTTAAGAAAATTTCGTCCTGAAATTTAGCACGTAGTTACTGAGGAAGCTAGTTAAGTTGCGTTGGTTTCCTGGTTTTCCCTGGGGTGTCACATCATCCCCCCGTTGATTTGGATTTTCGTCCCGAAATTCTGCAGTAGCTTCAGCCTCAGTAGTGGTTGCATTTTTCTTAAACAGATGGGAATACTTGAGCTTCATTTGGTCTTCTCATTCCCAGGTGTACTCTGGGCCACGACGGGAATTCCAACGAACTCGGACGAGGGGTATTCTGGTGTGCTTGAGAATCTTAACGTCTTGATCCGTAATCTCTACTGGTTCCTCGACGAATCGCAGCTGGTCGTCGATAGTGAGCTCCTTGAGAGGAACTATGAGGGTCTCATCTGACAGACACTTCTTCAGATTTGACACGTGGAATACGTTGTGAACTCCGCTGAGTTCTTCAGGTAGATTTAACCTGTAGGCCACCTTGCCGATTTTCTTGATGATTTCGAATGGTCCGACATAACGCGGATTGAGTTTGCCGCGTTTGCCAAAACGAACTACACCTTTCCAAGGTGAGACTTTGAGTAGCACTCGATCCCTAACCTGGAACTCGAGTGGCTTTCTTTGCTTATCAGCATAGCTTTTCTGACGGTCACGAGCTGCCGCCATTCGTTGTCTGATCTGAGAAATCTTCTCGGTTGTATCCACTACGAGTTCTGGGCCCGTGATTTGGCTGTCACCAACTTCTGCCCAACAGAGAGGTGATCGGCACTTGCGTCCATACAATGCCTCGAATGGAGCGGCCTGGATGCTGGTGTGGTAACTGTTGTTATATGAAAACTCCACTAACGGGAGATGCTTTTCCCAGCCGTTACCAAAATCGATTACACATGCCCTAAGCATGTCTTCAAGGGTCTGGATGGTGCATTCAGATTGCCCATCCATCTGTGCGTGATAAGCGGTGCTCATATCTAAACGTGAGCCAAAAGACTTATGCATAGCTTGCCATAGTTCAGAGGTAAACGCGCGTCTCGATCAGAAATGATGGAGGTTGGCACTCCGTGCCTTGATACCACTTCTTTTAGGTAGATGTCTGCTAGAGTAGAAAACTTATCCATTTCCTTGATGGCCAGAAAATGTGCAGACTTGGGCAGTCGATCCACGATCACCCAAATGGTATCATTTCCTCGTTGAGATCTAGGCAGGCCAGTAACGAAATCCATGGAAATTTTCTCCCATTTCCATTTTGGGATCTCTGGTTGTTGAAGTGGGCCTGATGGATTCTGGTATTCAACCTTGACCCTAGCACAAGTCAAGCATTTACTGACGTAGGTTGCTATGCTGGCTTTCATACCAGGCCACCAGTATGTCGTCTTTAGGTCGTGGTACATCTTATTCGAACCAGGATGTACTGAATAATGATATTTATGTGCTTCATCCATCACAAGCTCGCGTAAGTCTCCATACAGTGGAACCCATATGCGTCCATTAACATAGTAGGCGCCGTTTTCCTTTTGTTCTAGCCGTTGCCTCAATCCTCGTAGGGACTCAGCCCTGATGTTTTCTGCTTTCAATGCTTCAACTTGAGCATCGCGAATCTGAGCGGGAAGGTTAGATTGGATGGTAACTTGTAACGCACGCACACGCCTCGGTATAGTATCCTTTCGGCTGAGGGCGTCGGCCACAACATTGGCTTTGCCCGGATGATACTTGATAGCGCATTCTTAATCATTCAAGAGTTCGACCCATCGGCGTTGTCGCATATTCAATTCCTTTTGCTTAAAGATATGCTCAAGACTCCTGTGATCAGTGTAAATGGTGCACTTGGTACCGTACAGGTAATGTCTCCATATCTTAAGCGCGAAAACAACTGCTCCCAATTCCAAGTCGTGTGTAGTGTAGTTCCTTTCGTGAATTTTAAGTTGGTGTGATGCGTAGGCAATGACCTTGTCACGTTGCATCAATACGCAACCAAGTCCTTGGATGGAAGCGTCGTAATAAACCACAAAATCATCTGTGCCTTCAGGCAATGAGAGGATAGGCGCGCTACAAAGTCTATCTTTCAAGTGCTGAAATGCGGACTCCTGTGCATCACCCCAATGATAGGTGACACCCTTCTAAGTCAGTGAAGTGAGAGGTTGCGCAATCTTTGAGAAATCCTTGATAAACCTTCTGTAATATCCTGCCAAACCCAAGAATTGGCGGATTTTTGTTGGTGTGCAGGGTGCCGGCCAGTTCTTGATCGAGTCAACCTTAGATGAATCTACATGAATTCCATCCTTGTTTACCACGTGGCCTAGACTTCGCGAAGCCAGAAGTCACATTTCGAAAACTTGGCATACAACTGCTCTTTTCGAAGAAGTTCCAGAATAAGCCTCAGATGTTGCTCGTGTTCCTCCTGATTCTTAGAATAGATCAGGATGTCGTCGATGAACACTATGACAAACTTATCCAGGTAAGGCTTGCACACTCGGTTCATGAGATCCATGAAGACTGCAGGTGCATTCGTTAATCCGAAAGGCATAACCAGAAACTCATAATGGCCGTAACGAGTTCTAAATGCTGTTTTGGAGACGTCTTCCTCTCGGACTCTCAACTGATGGTAGCCCGACCTCAAATCAATCTTAGAGTAATAACTCGACCCTTGCAATTGGTTGAACAATTCATCAATGCGTGGAAGAGGATAACGATTCTTCACGGTCACCTTGTTGAGTACGCGGTAGTCAATACACATTCTGAAGGTACCGTCTTTCTTCTTCACAAATAATACTGGAGCTCCCCAAGGCGAAGAGCTAGGACGTATGAAACCCTTTTCCAAGAGTTCTTGCAGTTGCGTGGAAAGTTCTTAAAGTTCTGATGGAGCTAGACGATAAGGTGCTCGAGCTATGGGCGCTGCTCCAAGAGCTAGTTCAATCTGAAACTCGACTTGTCTATGAGGCGGGAGACCAGGTAATTCCTCAGGAAATACCTCAGGAAAATCACGTACAATAGGTATGTCTTCTATCTTCCTCTCTTCCGAGGATGTATCAGAAACGAGAGCTAGAATAGCAGTGTGGCCCTTTCGCAAACACCTTTGGGCCTTAAGGAAAGAGATGATGCCTACAACAGCATCACTCTTGTCGCCATGAATCACGAGGGGTTCTCTATCAAAACGAGGGATACGGACGATTTTATCCTTGCAAATAATCTCCGCTTGGTGTCGAGATAACCAATCCATCCCAATGACATTGTCAAAACTACCCAGAACGATAGGGATGAGGTCGACAGAGAAGGTCTGATCGGCAAGGACAAGCTTGCAACCCGTAACTACATGTGTAGCCTCTAAACTTTTACCATTTGCTAACTCTACGATGTGCTTGGTGTTCAAAAGTGTTGGAGTACGCTTAAGCATCTGACTAACTTTTAAGGACACGTAGCTAGTATCGGCACCCGAATCAAATAAAACAGTAACAAAGAAATCATCCAGAAGAAACTTACCCATCACAACGTCGGGATCGTTCCTTGCTTCACCCTGACCAATCACGAACACACGACCTTGGGCGCCATTGCCATTATTGTTACCTCCGTTGTTGCCTCCGTTGTTGTTTCCATTGTGGTTCCCGTTTCTTTGGTTGTTCTGATTCTGGTTTAACTGAGGGCAGTTCCTCTTAAAGTGGCCTTCAGCGCCACACTGAAAGCATCCTTTATTGCCGTGCTGATGCTGCTGCTGGTGGTTTTGTGGAGCTTGTTGTTGTTGTTGGCGATTCTGATTCACAGGACGTGGGCTCCTGCAATCCTTGGCTTCATGGCCCAACTTGTGACATCTCTGACAACGGCCCTTGTTGCACTGCCCGCTGTGATGCAGATTACATCGATTGCACTTAGGGTGATTTCCCTTGTACCCACCCTGACCTTGGTTCCCAGAAGACTGCTGACCGGGGCTCTTATACTCGTCTGTCTTTCTCTGCTGGGATTGAGCTGAAGCAGAACCCGTGCCCAAATTTCCATCCCACTTGCGCTTATTATCATTGGGAGCATCAGAGGTAGTAGCGCTAATACGCTTGGGCAGCCTGTTCTGCTCAACTGCCTGATCGGTGAGACGATGAGCCAACTTGACGATTTGCTGAATGGTGCCAAGATTAGCTGAGGTTACGTGGCTCTGGATTTCTGGCACCAAACCCTTAAGATACAGCTCGATTCGCTTGATGGGAGGGTCCACCATAGTGGGACATAGGATGGCTAGCTCATTTGACCTCTTCGTATATGCCTCGATCTCGGACCCTGTCATCTTCAAATTGAAAAATTCTACCTCCAGCTTGTGGATGTCGTCACGGCTGCAGTACTCTTCTTTGATCAGTTCTTTGAAACCGTTCCATGGGGTGGCATTAGCAACCGCCAACCCAAGCAGTTGAACCTGTGCCTTCCACCAGGTTAATGCAGCACCTTCGAGTGTTCCAGTAGCATACTTCACCCTACGATCCTCGGGGCATTCACACATCTCAAAAACAGACTCAAGCTTCTCGAACCAGTGAAGAAGGCCTACAGCTCCTTCTGTGCCGCTGAATGTACTAGGTCGGCAATCCATGAATGTCTTGAACGTGCACACAGGAGGCTGAGCATGTTGACCTATTGCGCGAGAATAAAAGACAAGGTTAAGCACGAGGGTTGGTTTGCGAAGGTGGGATCTAAACGTCCTAAGATGGGTTGATATGGCAGGTTATACCTCCTGCAGGAACAGCTGCGAGTGCCTCAGCAACTCGTTCGTTGATCAAAGCCGTCAGCTGGGCTTGAGTTAGGTTGATACGTCCTCCGCGTCCGTTCATGATCTTCATAATGAAGCAACGTAAGTGAGGAAAGTGTCGCGAAAGTGCGTAAGTGTGGGACGACAGTAGAGAGTAAGCACACAAGGTTCAAATAGCAATTATCATGTTATCTAATGCATAGTGTAAACTATCTAACCGACAATATAACATAAATCATTCCACCTATTGTGTCGAGTCTTGCGCGTGGAGCGAAGCGTCGTTGTGGATCGTTGAGCACTATACCGGTTAAAGTCTGGTTTTATCAAAAAGCTTTTCCCTTTTTAAAACCAAGTTCACTATAACCAATGGCTCTGATACCAATCTGTCACACCCCCAAAATCCACCATGCGGAATACCACCTCTTGGAGGCGTGACGTGACCAGGATCGAGCCACCAACCATACTGAACGACGTAATTAAGTAAATAAAGCCAACCACAATACGATTGGTGACCAAAAGCTAGTTAACCAAGTTTTAATTAAACAGCGGAAGCATTAAAAGAAAAACCCAAAAACATAAGTCCATAGTTCATAAGTTTAAAGTTTATAGCTTAAGTTTAATAAGTTCAAAAGGAATTGAATACTAAATACGGAACATAACAGTCCGTATCCCACAACGACTCCTTCCTCGTGCAAGCTCCAGCATTTAACGACCTGTAAGGCATGTAACAATGAGTCAACAACAAAGTTGAGTGAGTTCACATTTGGTTGTTTAGTTTTAAGTTGTTTCTGAAAACGTGGTTAGACTTTCGTTGGCGTAATTGTCGTGGGGGTTACCCCGTAGTTGAAAGTAAAATTAACCAGTTCATTCCTTATTACCCAAACCATATCCATGATTAGTGGGGGCTTCCCCATGTGAACCACTAGACCGTTACCATATCGACTACTAACGCAAATAAGTTGTGCCCTACGCCAGTGTCTATCATCACTGACGGTTTGCCATAGGCCATTATACACGCCCATCCGACTAGCACAGTGTGAGGTTTGTTAAACCTAATAGCGCTATTAACTAATGACCCGCTCGCCATTGGCATTGGCGATTAAGTCGATATAAAAATGAGGGACTTATGATAGATTTTGTCTAGTAGGTTTTTAGGTTGTTGTCCTACCCAAGGAGGACGAACGTACGTAGTTCTACCCAAGGAGAATACGCAGGATTAATATTGGCATCCTACCCATGGAGGATGGCCGTACATATCCTACCCAAGGAGGATATGTAGATTCAGTTTTAAATATTTTAACCCATTCCCAAACCACTGGGAATCCCATGCCTTAGAAAGTGTGTGAACTCACCTCGGTTTGCTCGGTTAGATTCTCAAATGTAGCTAACAGTCAAGGTCGGTCAATCACGTCCTAATATGATTACCAGTTAGTCATTTAGTGGTTTTCAAATAGAGCACAAAGTTCCTACACGTATCTATCACATAACATGCATTACTTTAACGGTTTTTGCCCATGTAAACTCCCCATCTATTCCCATTCACAAATAAACATACGATATTGCACATAACACTTTTATCGACGCATAACATGTTAGTTCATTCACGGATAACATACTTGACATTTAGACACGCAAATTACTACTTATGTCATTTCAACTTAAATATCCAAAACTGGGCTGTTTTCGAGCATTTTAATAAAATAGTTATCTTATTTCAAAGATTCCCAAATTTTATAGAAGGTGCTAAATGATCCAAATATTATTGTGTAAAAATCTCGGGATCCAAATCATCACCAATATTTTATAAAAATTCATTTTCCGGACTGCAATCAGATTCATTATTTTCTGACTGCAGTCCACGGAATAATTCATTAAAAATTCATTGCAAGTCGGATTGACGAAATTCCAGTGGGACAATTACTATGACATCACTGTCCATCTACAGTACCAATTTCATGATCTAATCCTACTCAGGTTTCAAGTTATGACTGAAAATATAACACCCATTTATTGCTGTAAAAACTTAGCTTTAGCTGCTGTTACAAATCGGGTCTTTAAAAATAGTAAACCAAGTCCAAAAATTATGATTCCAGTGCCATTAGAACCGTATTTCATAATACATAAATCTAGACTTCAGAAAATACATTTTTCGTTAAGTTACGGTCTGGCTACAGCCAACAGAAGTTGGCTGTAAAAACCAACCAGCTTTCTGATTCAGCTTTTAACTCTCTAACTTGTGTTCGATTGATTCCGTTAACATGTTTAGTGATTACAACAACATCAAACATCAATATTAATCAACAAACTCATCATAAAATCAACAAGAATCATAACAACATCATTCTAACATCATTTCATCACTAGACTAGTTTATGTTCAAGACTTGTTTAAGGTTCTTTAGAGTTTCATGGATTCTCATCATCAAATATTTATTAACCACTTAAATAACATGAAGAATGAACGGATCTAAGTTCTTACACTAGCTCAAGGCTAGGGAAGTTCGAGAGTAGAAAAGTGATGGTTATAGCGAATGGAGAAGGTCCTTCCACTTCCGAGAGCACCAAGCTTCGTTGTATGACCCGTAGCACCTTTGGATGTATGTAGAATGCTTGAAGGAAGACTTGAAGGTGGTGATGGTGGGTGTGCTTGGTTTCGGCTGAACAAGGAAGAAGGAGAGGAGGAGAGTTGAGTGGAGAGTATGTTGTGAAGTGAGAGAATGGTGAACTCAAGGTCATTACTTATAACTCTCCAACATGCTATTGTCTCTTGTGTAATGTGTTCCTTGTCTAGCAACAAGATCCCATTAATTAATCAATAAAATCATGGGGTGGTGAGTCCCCATGCAACCGTTCCAGGGGGGGGGGTATAGGGTTGGGTTGGGTTGTGATGGAACTAGTTACAATCTAGTTAGGTTGAAAGTGTTTAGTTAGCATATTATTATGTGTGTTATAATATAAGGTGTGTTAGGGTTTTCGGGGACCCTAACTAGCTCAGAAAAATAAAGACAATGTGTTTGGCAATATTTTTGTGTTCCGGGTAAAGTCCGGTTGTTCGGTTTGACACTGTTCCGTTAAAGTGCTTAATTAATCCGTAAAGTGTCTTTTATATATATATATATTTTGTAACACTTTTAATTTCTAACACTTAGGAAAACACAAGGGACTATTTAATGACTTTTCTGTATACTACTAGTGTGTTAACAAGCGCATGTAAATATAGCATAGAAATCAGAGAGCAGTTAAGTAATTCCACGCAGTTGTCAAACACTTTAATTATCAATAATAAATTGTACGGAATACATGGAATTTTGAGGGTTGTCACAGGTCACGTCGTTTAGCTAGTTATATGATAGGTAGTTTATATGCCTTAGGAAAATTACCAAAATACCCTTTTTGCGCATAAATTCATTTTAAGCATATGTAACCCAAATTTTGACATCTAAACTGATTAGGCAACATTATTAGACATATTAAGGCATATATTACTTATCATAAGACTAGTTAGGCATTCCGAACGCATTTTACGCGAACGACGCGTTAAAGTAGCGTTAGCTACCTAAACGAGTCGTACTGGGTCGTAAGCACTTAGGATAGGTTTCGTTTTAGAATGTAGGCTTTGTTAAATCATATTACATGAGTCCCTATACTCATTTGGTTTACGAAACCATATTTTATCCTATCTTCCGATTTAGGTCCGTTTATTTATATAGTTACCTATATTAGGTGTCGTTTGATTTCCGTGATCCCTCTAGCTTTGCTTGGTTGTTGTTCAAGACTTCTAAGCACCCTCAAGTGAGTACATAGACCCCTCTTTTACTGTTTTCCAAACATTTTGGGGTGAAACACATGTGCCTACTTGTTACTTTCGTGCTTTCCATGTTTTCACATCATATGCTTGCTATGTTCATTAGTACAATTATAGTACATGACTTCATTATGTTTTGCTATGTATGTTTACTTAGCATGCTAGCACATTGTTTTACATTACATTTTCTTTTGCTGTGTATGTTTACTTAGCATGCTAGCACATTGTTTTACATTCATTTCTTTTGCTATGTATGTTTACTTAGCATGCTAGCACATTGTTTTACCTTACATTTTATGCTTTGTATGTTAACTTAGCATACTTAGTACATTGTTTTACATTACATTTTTCTTTTACAATATGTTTACTTAGCATATGAACACATTGTTTTACATCTCTACCTTGTATGTTTACTTAGCATACTTGGTACATTATTTTCATAAAACATGCTTACATTTGGTATATCATTTGGTTGTTTAACGAGACCAATACATTCATTAACACCGATCATGCCGCTCGGTAGTAGGTAGTGGTACCATAGGACTTGACAACTCCCATTCCTGAAATCCTAGGTTTGTTTGGGTGGAAGGAATGACCGAATCCGAAAACATTTTTGATAACCTTCACTCTAAGGTTATCCTACAGTCTCAAGGCTTGGATGTAGACGTTTAACATTACCGCATAGATGTTTGTATCAGTAAAGCATGCATTATTTTACAAAACATAACTTTTGATTATAATTTATCAAATGCATTGTTTTGTACATTTCTTTCTTATAGGGTTGAGTAAATGCTTTTAATCAATAAATGCTTTTATTCACTCTACATTACATTTGTTTACACAATAACATTACAACATTTGCTTGAGCATTACATTTGGTTATACATGAACATTTTTACATTGGTGGTTTGTTTTGGTAAGTGCTTTAAATAACGAGGCGTGTGTAATAAGATAAAAGCATGGTGGATACGCTGCTGGTACTTCCTATATATAAGTGCTTTTATAGTATTACATATCGTAGCGTTATTTAAACCATTTCAATATTTGACATATTGCATTTTGCACAAATAACATATTTTCACTAAACATTTGTCTTACAAAACAACTTATTTTATACAAACTCATTTTACTTGGTTATTCATTTAACCTTACATTATTCTTTACATATCATCTATTTTATCATCGCTTTTCAAATGACTTATAAAAGAAAACATTTTACAAGGATCATGACTAACTTTTGTAAAACATATTTTTCTCTAAACTTATAAGTCATGAATCCTAAATCAATAAAACCTATGTATCTCACAGGCATTTTTATGCTTACGTACCTATTTTGCACATGTGTTTCAGGAAATGATGCATAGGATTGATCAAGATACACATAGGCAGACTTGGGCCTTAGTGACAATAAAAGATGCAAGACTAGTTAATCATGTTATGTAATTTGTTTTTAAGACATTGTAACATCTTTTAATTCAATAAAACAAAACTTTAATTTCCATGTGTTATGAAACAATGATTCTGTTACAACACTCCCCGACGATTCCGCCGCGATTTGTTGTTTTACGCGGTCGGGGTGTGACACTATGGTTGACTGCTGGAATGATTTTGACTTATTTTCAACTTCCATTTAATTACCAATCAACCCCTGGACTTCATTCCTTCTCATTCCTTGTTCCTTTGAGCTATCTTTTGATCCGCAGTTCCCGTTTATGTGATATCTCTTTAATAATCATCCGTGCTTTTCCATTTCATCACTAAGCTCTCTAACTTCGTCGTATTACGCGTTTTACCTGAGAAACAATAAGAACCCGTAGTTATCATATTCGAGACATATAATCAAATAAAACGCGTTAAATCACACAATCTAATACACTTAAAGCTCATGTTTCACACTCCCCATCAGTATCCCCTGATGTAGTTATTCTTGAACTTGTCTGAGGAATTTCGTTGTAGATTCAAACCTCTTCGTCATCTCTTCTTTTGATACTGTAGGAGGGGGACCCATTGTTGATGTTCTGGTTTGGCTTGTAGGTGTGGCACTTGGTTGCTGTCTAATGATCTTTGGGACTTCCAGTTGAGAGGCTTCTTTGGGAATGGGACTTATAAGCTCACGGATGTCTACTTGTGCCAATTTGGCAACATTGTAGTGCATCCTTTTCATGGGAGATTGAACATCTCCCATGAGTTGAGCATTTCTGGTTTCTTTCTCATGCACTCTGGCAAATTCTGCACTGTTGTGCTCCTTTAGTGCAGCCCATTCTTTGATCAACTTTTCAAGGGTATCTATTATGCTATTATTGCTGGCCCGTAAATGCTGACTTCCTCCAAAACCTTGTCAGAACTAGATGATTGCCTTGACTCCACATCATTCTTCAGCTGAGACTTGATCTTTTCCATTTCTGCAAACACTTTCTAAAAGTCTGCTGCAAGATTGCTGGTTTCTGATGACTTGTCTAGCTGTTGTTGCAGAATCTTCAGGGTCTCAGTGTTTCTTTCTGTCTGCCTTTTGATGAGCTCCACTGATTCTGACAGAGTCTTCATTTCTGATCTTTGACTCTTTATTTCTGACAACAGCACATCAAGTTTATCTTCAACTAGATTCTTTTCTTTGCAAACTTGAAAAACATCATCCAAAATTTTGTGAAGCTATTCAGATGATATTATTGGTGTTTCTTGGACATCAGGAACAACAGATGTTCCTGCTAACTTACCAACAGCAGACACATCTGCTACTGTTGTAGAGTTTCTGCTGGATCCAAGGATTTACCAGAACCTCCTCCACCAGGCATGTTAAACAAATTCTCATCCTAGGTTTCCTTGTGTCCTTGAATCATTTCATTGAATGATTCTCTACAAGTTGATGGGAAAAACATATTTTCCTATTCCAGATTTCCTTGGTCAGTTTCCTGACCTCCATCTATTGTAGTCTCGACTTTCTCCTCATTTTCTGATTCAGAGTTGAGACGAATGCAACTTGTAACTTCCTCATTTACACCAGTATTTCTATATGACATTCTATATGTAGCAGAAATAGATTTTTAGAGTTGGACTCTGTTGTTGTTTTTGCTATAGAAATATTAAATATTAAAGTGGTCTTTCGGGTGAACCTGTTCTAGCTATGTGGGATTCTACTTCTGGATTCTAGTGGCTTTGGACATTTGCTTCTACAGCTTCTGGTGAGATTCTGAGTTGCAAATTCAAGTCTCTTTCTGCTTCATCTGTTTCTGATGGATTTGACTTTTGACCTTCTTCATCTGGAGAGGAAGAGCAGTTATATACTTCAACAGTATCAGAAACTTCATGTATCGTGGGTCTACTCAGGATCATTTCATGCTGCATCTTGTATGGTGAGTCTGCCTCAATCAGACTCATTATACTTTCTGGTAGAGCTGGTACATCTCTGTATGAAGTCCACCACTGGGTTGCACACCAAGGCTTCATGGTTGGTGATCTCCAGATTGTTTCCAAAGCAGGTGACTCCATGTTTCTTTCTTCAAATGTTTCAGCAGCAAATATTGATAAAAAGCTTGGATAAGGAAGATGTGAAGAGATTCTACCATTTCTAGTAAGAATTGATCTCTTCATCAGATTGAAGATCTCAGTTCCATAATCAATGTTGTACCTAGTAATGAGTCCATACATGATTAAGAGAATTGATTGTTTAATCTGTGATCAACAACACCAATCTTTGAGGTGAGACATTTGTTAAGTGTCTCCATCATGACCTGCTAGAAGGCTGGCAATTCATTTCTTCTGAAATCACCAATCTTGGTGATTTTTCTTTTGTAGCCTAACTTTAGAAAGAAGTTTATCAGATCCTCCTTGTTGAGGGCTTCAATGTATTCATCAAAAATAGGGAGTTCAAGCCATTACCTTATACTTGCTGGAGTTATTGTCATAGAGACATTCCCCCATAAGTGTGTAGTGACTTGCTCTGCTCCATTTTCATTGAAGGTTCTGACAAACTGTTGCATAATCTTCTCCGGTACTTCTCTTGTTTTAGTCATGGCCTGAGAGATTGGACATCTCATCAGAAACTCAACTAAATTTTGACATTTTTCATCATACTCGGAGTGTTCGGTATTGTCACACCCCAACCGATGGCGGAATCATCGGGGCGCGGCACTGAGCGAAACAGATTGTTCAGAAGTTTCCACAACAACTATCATACAATTCAGTTATATAACACGTCCCATACCGTGTCCCAAATAATAACAAGTTATCATAGAAATCAACTAAACAATATGGGAACTGTTCCGACAACTCAGATTCTTAATTATTACAGACCGAATTTAAATATTGTTTTAAGACTTCTAGACGGCTAACGGTAGATCTTACTGACTACAGGTGCCAGTACAAGATCTACAGAGAACTATGGCCCTGGAGCAGGTATGTGGACACTGTCCTAAGGTCACAGGCTCCTAGAAGCTTATTATTGCCTCGCTTCCCTAGCACGCTAGTAGCTTAAACACCTGTCACATACGTTAAAATAAAAGTCAATACATATAATGTAAAGGTGAGTACACAAGTTTGATATAGCATATAAAGTTCGAAAAGTTTACGCATAACCAAGCACGTACACAAGGGCAAACGATGCATGTAAATTATCAACATGGGACCATCGATACCAACGACTTCGAGTTGACTGTCCGAGACAGTTCGCAATACATGATTACCACTGTAATCCATGCAAGTAATTGTCCTTAGCAACCCCCGTGTGAACGGGTGCTGAGTCCAAACTATAGTACTACGTTGCTAAAGCAGGCAGATAGCACTCCACGTGTAAACATAATAAACAGCAATCATTTAGTCAAGTAATACATGCAAGTAGGTTAGCGTTCAAATAGTTTGTGTCGTTTGTGAATTTGATAGATTACGTATGTAACACCCAAAAGTGCTGAAAGCAAAAAGGGATCGAGTATACTCACAGTGGTTGGTTGTGGATTGAAAGGAGCACTGAGAATAGGTTAGCCTGAATAGTTCGATAACAATACAATGAGTAATGCGGAAAAAGTGAACAGTGGAAACTGGATCGGATAGACCATTCGATCGGACGGCTGTTCGATCGAGTGGGCTGTTCGATTGGGTTAAAGTCCATTCGAACGTCCCGTTCGATCGGCCGGCTGGCTCGATCGGCTGGTTCTTTCAAGTGGATTGTTTCTTCCTTTGATGTGAAGGATGTGTTTGTGTATGATGGTTTGTATTTTTGAAGTTTTTGCAGCATTACCTTTCAAGTTGGCCGATCGAACAGTCCGTTCGATCGGTTGGTCCAACCGATCGGTTAGCATTGCACACTTGGCAAATTGTCACTCGATCGGGTGGCATGCTCGATCGGGTGACATTCCAATGTTTCGAAGAGGTTTAGCGTTGAAGTGTAGTATCTCATGATTCGATGAGTAATGTTTACAATCGAGTGGCTCGATCGATCGAACAGAACCCTGTCAATACTACACCTCATGAGTTTGTGGGCCCAGATGCTAGTCGATCGATTAGCCTAGTCGATCGGCTGGCGTAGTCGTTCGGTTGGGCTGTTCGTTCGAATAGCCTAACCGTTCGGCCAGCCCCTGACCTGGTTAGTCCATCACCTAGCACTTGGTTATTTCCCGTTATTTTATTGATGTTTTAAAGATAGTTTGACCACAAGTTGAACCACCAAAATCCTCAGCCTTTACTTTACTCACTGACTCGGCTGGAATCACCCAAGCTCGGTCAGGGAGCGTTCAAGGACCTAAGTTTAACGTTTAACTCGTAATCGGTAATCTCGTGGTGAAGTCCGAATCTTGAACCATGTGTTTGTTTAGAATGATTTATAGGTCGGTTCAAGCTTCGTTTTCGCCGGTTTGAGTGTAAAAGAGTTGAAAGATTGGTGAAAACCGTCTTTCAATCCTTTTCCACCGTGAAATGTTAAGATCTTTGGAAGATTTTAGGTTGTTTATGTGGAAATCGGTTAGATTCAAGCTATTCAGGTCGGATTGATGTCAATCTTAGTGTTCTTCAAGAACACCATGATGACATCACCCAAGAATGCTTAGATCCTTGTGATTTCACGGTTGGAATTCAGATTTTGAAAGATAGAAAGATGGAGAATCGATCAAGGATCAAAAACGTACAAAGATTGGAGTAAAATACTTACAGGTTTGAGAGAAATCTGAGAAATGGCGAGAATAGAAGGCTGGTCGGTCAGAGCTTTTCCAAAAGTGGAAAGCTTGACAAGGACAGCCCTATTTATAGGCTTCCAAAAGTGGAAAGGGGTTAGCTGATCGAATAGCATCCCTGATCGAGCGGCTGCCCGATCGAACAACCTGTTCGATCGGCTAGCCTGTTCGATCAGATTGCCCTGTCCGATCGGCTTGCCTGGTTTTGAGTGTTTCGCGACGATTTTTGATATTTCGATTTCGATAGATTGAGGAGTAGAGTAGGATAGAGTTTCTATTCAAATTACTTTCAGTCCCAACTACTATATCTAACATACAAGCATCCTTACAACCTATTTTCAAAGTCGGTTTCGATTGTGTTTGATTATCCTTCGAGTCTCGATTGATTTGATTGATTCACCACACTCTTTAACATAAAAGTAACATGCACAAGTAACACGTAAGGCACACATACACGTATAAAAGCATTAAAATTATCCACACTTGAGTTCGATGTTTGATTTGATTAGCTTGATTATTGATTGACTAGCTTTATTGCATTGTTACTTCCTATCATTCACAGTCGGTCGTTGATTCACAGTTCGATTATCGGCCGATTAGTTTGATTATACAACACTTACTCCACATAATATGAAAATCAAAATGAAACTAAAATAAAATTAATCTTTATTGATCTTTAATTCCAATAACAGTCAACTCTTGACTTTGACTTTGACTTTTGGGAAAACACGGGGTGTTACAGTCTCCCCTCCTTTAGGGAATTTCGTCCCGAAATTAGGCCGAGAACCGTACATCGCCGTGTGCTTTTACCAATTTGATGCTTCAGATCTATCTGAACAACTGCGGGTACTTGGCCTTCATGTCACTTTCGAGTTCCCAAGTGAACTCCGCGCCTCGTTTGCCTTCCCATCGTACTTTTACAATAGGAATGCGAGAGCGTCTGAGTTGCTTGGTCTGTCGGTCCATGATTTCGACAGGCTTTTCCACGAAGTGTAGCGTCTCATTGACCTGAAGATCGTCGAGTGGTATTATTGCGTCGTGGTCGGCTACGCATTTTCGAAGGTTTGAAATATGGAAAGTCGGGTGGACATTGCTGAGTTCCTCCGGTAATTCGAGTTTGTAGGCAACTTTACCGATCCTTTCCAGAATCTTAAAAGGTCCAACAAATCGAGGCGCAAGTTTCCCTCTTTTGCCGAATCGGACTACTCCCTTCCAAGGTGATACCTTTAAGAGTACGTAGTCGCCAACTGCAAATTCGCGGGGCTTGCGTCGTTTATCGGCGTACATCTTTTGTCTGTCCCGGGCCTTCACCAAGTTTTCCCTTATCTGGTGGATCTTGTCAGTCGTTTCTTGCAGAATCTCGGGCCCAGTCAATTGTGAATGACCGACCTCGTGCCATACAATAGGCGAGCGACATCTCCTACCATACAAGGCTTCGAAAGGTGCCATTTCGATGCTGGAGTGATAGCTATTATTGTACGAAAATTCGACCAACGGTAGGTGTTTGCTCCAACTACCACCAAAATCGATAACACACGCACGGAGCATGTCTTCAATAGTACGAATCGTTCTTTCAGTCTGCCCGTCGGTTTGCGGGTGGAATGCGGTACTCAGATTCAGCGTCGTACCAAGAGCTGCTTGAAAAGTTTCCCACAATCTTGATGTAAACCGAGCATCGCGATCAGAAATGATGTCTCGAGGCGTACCATGATTCTTAATGATCTCGTCGGTGTAGATTTGGGCTAACTTGGCCACCTTATAGTCTTCTCGTATTGGCAGAAAGTGGGCTGATTTGGTTAGACGGTCGACTATAACCCAAATACTGTCGTGACCTGATGGCGTGGTCGGAAGCTTAGTTATGAAATCCATAGCTATGCTTTCCCACTTCCATACGGGTATCGGCGGTTGTTCGAGTAAGCCTGAAGGTCTTTGGTGTTCAGCCTTGACTCTTGCACAAGTTAAACAGTTACCAACATATAGAGCAATATCCCTTTTCATCCCAGGCCACCAGTACTTGTAGCGAAGGTCCTGGTACATTTTGTCCGCACCGGGATGAATGGAATATCGGGATTTGTGGGCTTCGTTCATGATGATCTTTCGCAAATCTGTCCTCCTCGGAACCCAGATTCGGTCCAGATAATAGAATATCCCGTTGGCTTTGCTCACGAGCTGAGTTCCATCGTGATAGATTCGTTCTTTCTTCAACGTACGCTCGTTAAAGCAAGCGTGTTGTGCTTCGCGGATGAGAGCTTCGAGGTTATACTGAGCCTGGATGTTTCGAACACCTATCACGTAATTCTTTCTGCTGAGGGCGTCTGCAACTACATTCGCCTTGCCTGGGTGATAACGGATCTCACAGTCGTAATCGTTGAGAAGTTCTACCCATCGGCGTTGACGCATATTGAGTTCTCTCTGGTTAAAGATATGTTGTAGGCTCTTGTGATCGGTGAAGATCGTACACCTTGTACCATACAGGTAGTGTCGCCAAATCTTTAAGGCAAAGACAACTGCGCCTAGTTCAAGGTCATGGGTTGTATAGTTCTTCTCGTGGATTTTGAGCTGTCGAGATGCGTAAGCTATAACCTTGTCTCGTTGCATGAGAACACAGCCAAGTCCAAGGTTTGAAGCATCACAATAGACAACGAAGTCATCGCTTCCGTCCGGCAGTGTAAGAACTGGTGCATGGCACAGCATGTGTTTGAGGGTTTGGAAAGCAGTCTCCTGCGCGGTTCCCCACACAAAAGGCTTGTCTTTATGAGTAAGGGAGGTAAGCGGTACAGCAATCTTTGAGAACCCTTCGATGAATCGCCGGTAGTAACCTGCTAATCCGAGAAAAGAGCGAACTTCTGACGGATTCTTTGGCGTAACCCATCCCTTGACTGCCTCAATCTTTGCAGGATCAACGTGTATACCCCGACTATTCACAATGTGACCCAGAAATTGAACCTCCTCCAACCAGAACTCACACTTGGAGAATTTGGCGTAGAGTTGGTTTCCCTGAAGCAACTCGAGAACCAATCGCAAATGCTGCGCATGTTCGGCCCTCGATCTGGAATAGATCAGGACATCGTCGATAAATACAATGACGAAACGGTCTAAGAACGGTTTACACACGCGATTCATCAGATCCATGAAGACCGCGGGTGCGTTGGTCAAACCAAAAGGCATGACAACAAATTCGTAGTGGCCGTATCGGGTTCGAAAAGCGGTTTTGGGTATGTCTTCCTCTTGAATCCGCAACTGATGGTAGCCTGAACGTAGATCAATCTTGGAGAAACACTGAGCACCTTGTAATTGGTCAAACAGATCATCGATTCTTGGTAAGGGGTATCGGTTCTTGATGGTCAGCTTGTTCAATTCCCGGTAATCGATGCACATTCGGAACGACCCGTCCTTCTTTTTGACGAAAAGGACTGGTGCGCCCCATGGAGAAGTGCTCGGGCGAATGAAGCCTTTTTCAAGTAACTCTTGGAGTTGGTTTGAGAGTTCTCGCATCTCAGATGGAGCGAGTCGATACGGAGCTTTGGCCACTGGGTTGGCTCCTGGAATAAGGTCGATTCGAAAGTCGATATCCCGACTTGGAGGTAATCCAGGAAGATCATCAGGGAACACCTGAGGAAATTCTCGGACAACGGGAACATCCTTGACTTCAACTTTCCTTTTCTTGTCCGTCTCTGCTACAACAATGTTGGCCAAGAAGGCTCGATATTCCTTGCGGAGATATTTGCGAGCTTGAAGACATGACATGAGCTTGAGATCTTTTGCAGTAGTTTCACCATAAACACATAGAATATCACCACTAGCTAGCACAAAACGAATCATCTTATCGGAACACACAACTTCAGCATGGTTTTCACGAAGAAAGTCCATGCCTACTATGACATCGAAACTTCCGAGCTGCATTGGAATGAGATTAATCGGAAATATATGATTGTTGAGCTCGAGAGTACAATCACGGAGCACAGAATTGACAGCAATGGTTCTTCCGGTAGCGACTTCTACTTCGAAGGGTGACGAAAGATAAGAGCGCTTACGTCTAAGAAGCTTCTCAAATTCAAATGACACAAAGCAGTTATCGGCTCCAGTATCAAACAAACATGATGCATATATACCATTCACAAGGAACGTACCATTGACCACGTTGTTATCAGCTTGAGCCTGGCGTGCGTTGATGTTGAAAGTTCTGGCGTGAGCGGCTTGTTGTTGAGGCTGTTGTTGTTGCTGGGGTTGTTGGGCTTCTTGTTTCACCACTCTGTTCGGGCACCGGTTTGCGAAGTGGTTAGGGTCACCACATGCAAAGCAGGTCCGAACATTGTTTGCCGGGGCCTGTGCAGCTTGAGGAGCTTGAGGAGCAGGTAGCAGGGCTTGGTTAACAGCGGCTTGAGCTTGCGTTTGACGAGGACCATAGCGGCAATTCGCAGTGAAATGCCCGTAAACGTTGCAGTGGGCACAGTAACGGCAGGCCACACCCACCGGGTGATGATAAGAACATGTAGCACAGAGTGGGTGGGGGCCGGTGTACGCACGCTTAGCCGGCGGCGCATTGATCACTGGCGCAGTGCGCTGTGGTTGTTGCTGTTGTGGCGGTACTGACTGAAGAGGAGCAGCATTGGTTGCGGTGGCGCAACTGTTGTTCTTCTTTCTTCTTCTCGAGGACTTGGAGGCTTGAGCAGCAGGGTTGTCGGTTGATGCGGCAGTAACTTGATGCAACGACTTGGATGGCTTATCCCAGACACCAGCCTTAACTCGCTTGTCGTTAATCTCGGCAGCGAGTAGGTAAGTTTCCTCGATTGATGCGGGTTTGGCGGCGAACACAAAATCTGCAACACAATCCGGAAGAGCACGGATGTATTTCTTGATGGTCATCTCGGGAGTCTTGACCTGGTCTGGACAGATAATGCTCAGTTGTTTGAAACGGGCGGTGAGACCAGCGTTGTCGCCCTCCTTCTGCTTGATGGTCCAGAACTCATCCTCCAACTTTTGGCGTTCGTGGGGAGGACAGAACTCGTCCAGCATGATAGCCTTCAGTTCCTCCCACGTCAGCTCGTAGGCAGCGTCGTTCCCGCGCTTATTCCTTTCGGCTGTCCACCAGTCCAATGCCCGCGACTGGAAGACACCGGTAGCATTGAGAGTTCGAAGATGATCCGGGCATCCGCTTTGACGAAGGGTAACTTCCACAGAGTCAAACCAGTGAAATAAGCCTGTAGGGCCCTCTTCACCGGTGAACTCCTTCGGTCCACACGCCTTAAATTGCTTGAAACTGAACGGAGCTTTGCTGGATTCAGTGAGGGTTCGGGATTCTTCCGACGACTTGCTTGTGTTTTCGTACACCTCACTGACAGCTTTCGCTACAGACCTTGAGATGAGCTTGGCGAGACGTCGGTCTCTCTTTTCCTGACGGGAAAGGTTTTGGCGAGTTCTTGATGATGACGACATGGTCTGCAATAGACATCGCCATAGGGCTCAACACAACGAATTCGAATCTCGCACGTCTTAGTTTACTAAAGCTTAGAATCACGTCGCATCTCACGTCACGTAACACATGTAAACACATAAGCTCACAATCATAGAGGCACATAAGCACAGAAGCAATTAGAGCACATAAGCAATTAAGCAAATAGAGCACTTAATTTCCTAAACACGTACGCAATTTTATCACAGAGGCTGTCAGAAAACAGAAACCTATAACCACAAGTCGAGTGTCGTTCGTTTTGCATATCGGATAGCATCACATTGTATCGTTTAACTTAGTCGTATAGCGTAGCATAGCACACTGGTTTCGTTTAGATCACATCAACAGGGATTTGAATCGGGATAGGATAGCAACAAAAGTCACGCAGATTGATAACAAATGGAGCAATCAACGAATCTTAAAACACGTAAACAGGTAAATCATATAAAATCAACAAAGCAACACTCAAAATCGGAAAATGGATTGTCTGCGGCTACTAGACTTTGACTAACCATGGCAATTTAACTATTCACAGTTGACTTGTCGTCACTTTCGACTCTAGGGGACATGTTTCTGCCTCGATTCTTGGGCATTATGCATGCGCATTCTAGGCCATACTCGTGAGTTCAGGTCATTGGAGTCCGTCAATTGCCTTGGCGAGATAAAATAAAGTTGGAATAACTGCCAAGGTTAGGGTTTCACCCCTAGCTCAGCAATTTCTTCCTTGTTTTAAGAAGAATTTAGAGGAAAGTTTTCATCAAATTACGGGTTTCAGCCCTGATTTGGTATAATTCTCCCCCGTTTGTTGATAGAAATTTGCACAAAGTAATTGGCAAAATTTGTAATTTAGGCAGGAATTCGTGGGTTTCACTCCTAATCCCGTCCAAACTACAAAATTTGGCTCGGAGTTCGGATGTAATGATAGAATAGAAGGAAACAACATAAAATAAGCACATAAACTTGGTCTCTTGGTTCCTAGCTATAGTCTAGGTCTCTAAGACAGCGATCCGGACTAGATCGTGTCTAACCTAATTCCCTATAGTTATGGCTCTGATACCAATCTGTCACACCCCAACCGATGGCGGAATCATCGGGGCGCGGCACTGAGCGAAACAGATTGTTCAGAAGTTTCCACAACAACTATCATACAATTCAGTTATATAACACGTCCCATACCGTGTCCCAAATAATAACAAGTTATCATAGAAATCAACTAAACAATATGGGAACTGTTCCGACAACTCAGATTCTTAATTATTACAGACCGAATTTAAATATTGTTTTAAGACTTCTAGACGGCTAACGGTAGATCTTACTGACTACAGGTGCCAGTACAAGATCTACAGAGAACTATGGCCCTGGAGCAGGTATGTGGACACTGTCCTAAGGTCACAGGCTCCTAGAAGCTTATTATTGCCTCGCTTCCCTAGCACGCTAGTAGCTTAAACACCTGTCACATACGTTAAAATAAAAGTCAATACATATAATGTAAAGGTGAGTACACAAGTTTGATAT